>NW_027527956.1:8897028-8898519 GCF_008692635.1 Crocuta crocuta
CCCAGGCGCAAACCGTTCGGGGCCCCGCGTCTCCTCGCTTCCCGTCCGCCCGGAAGCTGTATTCAAAGGCTGCTTTGTCTTCTGGCCGAGAGTGTTAGGTTATACGTACTTTACATTTTCTTGACAAAGGTTAAAACCAAACCCTCTGAAGGGAAACCTCCTGGTGGAGGCCGAAGCACCCGCCTCTGTGAGTGCAGCCCGTGCAGGGACACCGGCCTCTGCATTCCCATCTCTGAAATGGGGATCAGACTCGGGTGTGAGGAGGGAGCTTCAGCTTGGCAAGCCCCCGCGCTTGCTCGGACCCCAGCCCCAGCTAGGACCTACCCCAGGGGGCGGGAGACGGACTGCCGCCCGTCAAGGTTTTTAGGGCACTCTCCTAATTTTCCTCCTGGACATTTGATAGTTTTAGTGCTTACATTTAGGTGTATGATCATTTTGAGTTAATTTTTGCGCACAGTGTGGGGTCCGTCTGCTTATTTAGGTAGTATTTGGCCATCTCGTCGTTCCTGCACGGTTTCGAAAAGAGTTATTCTTAGCCTTTGAATTGAAAGGTCTTGGCACCTTGTCCAAAATCTAACTATATATTTATAAGGAGGTTCTATTCCCTGATGCTAAAACGTCCTACATCAAGAGTAAATATATTCAATTGTCTCATGGTTCATTTTTTCAGGCAGAAAACCTATTTCAGGAACTTCAAGACCATTTTCAAGCTCTAACTGCAACACTGAACCTAAGAAATATCCTTTCTATCTTATAACAAATACTGTAATGCTTTTGAACTGTAAAATTGTCCAGGGATATCTTTTTGTCTGCTATTAATGGGTAGTTTTTGACCTACAATTTCCTGGTGTTTACATTTGTGCCTTTCCATGATATCCTGATGTACTAATTAGCACTCACAGGTAATTACTTCCTGCTTGACCAGCCCTACAGCGCAGTGTGTGGAGAGCGATGCACAATACTGCCACCCAGGCGGATTTCCCACCAAGCCCTGAATAAATCTGAGTAGTCCTGCTGAGTAACACGTATGCACTTCCGAGGAATCAGAAACTTGCAAACATCACATGGAATGTCTTCAACATAGGGTGCCTTACGTGGCTCTCCTGACCTGCGTTTTGTTTGGTTTTGCAACTTCCGCAGCTCACTGTCTTGTTAAGACATGAATTCAAACAGAATTAGGGTAGAATGTTTGTTTCCAGTTTGAGCAAATCCAGATAAGCATAATATCTGTCCTAAGACTTAGAGGGCTAGAGCTCACTTTACCAATTGAATTTATTCCTTAAGAATTGTTTAAAAGAGCCATGTGTAGCAACACGGCTGGAACTCAAGGGTGTTGTGCTGAGCAAAATAAGGCAGAGAAGGACAGATACCATATGTTTGCACGTATAGGAGGATTAGGAGGAACTTAACGGAGGACCATGGGGGAGAAGAAGGGGGGAAATGGTGGGGGAGAGGGAGGAAGGCAAACCATGAGAGACTCTTGAATGCTGA
>NW_027527956.1:8899984-8923713 GCF_008692635.1 Crocuta crocuta
GGGGTGAGGGGGGGTGATGGGCATGGGGGAGGGCACTTGTGGGGATGAGCACTGGGTGTTCTATAGAAACCAACTTGACAATAAACTATTAAAAAAAAAAAGAATTGTTTAAAAGAGGAGCACCTGGGTGGCTCAGTTGGTTAAGCATCCACTTGCCGCTCAGGTCATGATCTCACGGCTCCGTTGGCTGGAGCCCCGCATCAGGCTCTGTGCTGACAGCTCCGAGCCTGAGGCCTGCTTTGGATTCTGTGTCTCTCTCTCTGCCCCTCCCCTGCTCATTCTCTCTCTCTGTCTCTCAAAAATAAACATAAGAGAACTGAGCTTACAATTCAAAGGTTAAAGACACACTACAAAAACCTCAGGAAATAGGTCATTTGCACTGACCTTAAGGTATTAGTACATGCAGTCTTTGAATCCTTCGTTTTAAAAGTTGCACTGCCAGGGCATTTTTATCAACAGCCTCGATGAGTAGTTGGCAATTTGAAGCAAGGTCTCTCAGGATTTTCTGGCTGGTGCTCTGTACCCCGCATACAATTCTCCTTAACATTGTACTGGAAGAAATGGGAAATCGCATTGAAGATTTACAGAAGAATGTGAATGACTTAATGGTGCAAGCTGGGATTGAAAATTCTATTAAAGAACAAATGGTAAGGCCATTATTAGGAAATTAATGTCTGTCTTTGGCATATATTTTGATTGCTTTCATCTTGAAAAATACACTGTGGGGATTATTGCCTCTGCACTACATGGAAAATCGTCAGGAATAATACGGACATGAACAAATGCTCTTTTCCAAATAGACTAAGAGAAACACTCCTTGTCGTAGTTCCTTAAAAAGTATACAGTTTATTTATTAAAAAAATTTGTTAATGTTTATTTATTCTTGAGAGATAGAGACAGAGCACGAGCAGAATCTGAAGCAGGCTTTAGGTTCCGAGCCATCAGCACAGAGCCCGACACGGGGCTCAAACCCACGGACCGCAAGATCATGACCTGAGCCGAAGTCGAACACCCAGGCGCCCCCAAAAGTGTACAGTTTAAATGATAAGCTCTACCATTTAGAAATTGGATTTTATTAAAGTGATTTTCACAACCACCCCTCAAATTATTCTTCTATCAAAACACAAATTATGACGAGTTAGAGATTGGGGGTTATAAAATAGTTTCTGTCAGAGACAACGGGTTCATACGACCGCTGGAAGAAGACGCGTGTGCGTTGAGCCCTCGCCCAGCACAGTGGTTCGTGAACATTCCACCCCGGCCTCTCGCAGTGCAAACCTTTTCAGTGGGATGTTTCATTCAGTCTTGGGAAGATGCAAATAAATGCTTGGCTTCGGGTCTCAGGCTGGATTTATATCCATGTGCCATATGCGGAGAGTTACAACTTTATTTTATTGAGATATTTATGTCTATTTTATTCTGATATATAAGAATAATAGGTTATTCTCATAATATTCTGATTATATAAGCAGTTCTGAGTGAACAATTAGGTGCCTTTGTTTTCCTTGTTTTACCAGCTCTTTTATAATTGTTATCCTAAGTCAGCTGGCAGATTATCCCCACTTCTGCTCGATCAGAACCAGTTCACCTTTCAGTGACTTATAAATATCTACATCTGGGGTCCTGCTGCTGCCGGAAAGCACTGCAGACGCCCTGTCTCTAGGGTGGAAGACAGAGGGGGCCCACCTGCCCTGAGCCCCCCCCCCTCAGGGCTGAGCTGGTGAGCAGAGGAGAGCCTCAGGGCAGGAAGCTCTGCGATCTGGCACCCTGCAGGTGCAGGCACGGGATGACAGCCCGGTAAGCCAGTCCCTTCCCCCGTCACGCAGATCTAGCTTGTGTTTTAAATTGGTCAAAACCACTAAATATTAGGCAACAAGTCAAATGATCAAATAGGTGTGGAAACCTCACCACATGATGTCTACGCAGCCTGAGAGAAGGTCAGATGTCCAAGTTTGTTTAAAAGCGGTACTGTCTTCTAAATGAAAAGACCTAAATAAGTGGAGATGTTTGCATAAATCTACATTTGTTGGTTGTGCGAAGTCAGGGTTAATGCGGGGCTGGCTTGTGCTGTGAACCTCAGAGCATTCTGCACACCTCTCAAGCCCGTGTTCCAGTGTGGGGACCCCGAAACGTTAAAAACCGCTGCTCTGTATTCTGACAGATCTGGCACTTTGTCAGTCTCCCCATGCAATGACTCTGTAACACCTTTCCCGCAGTCATGTAGTGGCAGGTAGGCAGTGAGCGGGTGGGGGGGGAGGTCTTCCCTCCGGGTACTTGCGTGCTCAGTCGCGGTGGAGGAACACTGATGCAGGAGTCGGGTTTCGGTGTTTGAAGAGAACACGCCATTTATACACCTGCAGTTGTGAATCCACGCTGACTCCATCTTCAAAAATGAAAACATCTGTGTTTTTCTGTATACTGAATTTTTCCAATCCACAAATGTTTTACTTATTTATTTAAAAATTTTTTAACATTTATTTGACAAATGTTTTAATAATTGCAGGAAACTGGGGCACCTGGGTGGCTCAGTTGGTTGAGCCTCTGACTTTGGCGTAGGTTATGATCTCACGGTTCATGAGTTTGAGTCCTACCTCGGGCTCTGTGCTGACAGCTCAGAGCCTGGAGCTGCTTCGGATTCTGTGTCTCCCTCTCTCTCTGCCCCTCCCCCACTCATGTTTTCTCTGTCTCTGTCCCTCTTTTTTTAAATTTAATTTTATTAAACAATTTTTTTAATGTTTTATTTATTTCTGAGAGAGAGAGACAGCGTGAGCAGGGGACGGTCAGAGAGAGAGAGAAGCAGACACAGAATCTGAAGCAGCTCCAGGCTCTGAGCTGTCAGCACAGAGCCAGAAACGGGGCTCGAACCCACGAACCATGAGATCACGACCTGAGCCGAAGTCGGACTCTTAACCAACTGAGCCACCCAGGCACCCCGTCTCTTTCAAAGATAAATAAACATTAAAAAAATAATTACAGGAAATTAAGGTAATTTATTGAAAGCTTTGGGTTCCAGGTTATCTAACTGTACATTAATTGGTATCTAAACCAACCGTTACCTCTTTCAAATTTTTTCTTACAGGTCTGAAGACAGTAGACCAGTCACTTCAAAATGTGATAAAGTCAAAGCTGTGCTTTTTGAATAATATGTTGCATAATATGTTGCATAATATGAGTTCTGATTTTTTAATTTAATTTAAAAATTCCTTTTAATGAAATGAAAGATTAAGAGAACAATGCAGTAAGAACATAGTTTAGAAGGTGATTAACCACTTGAGAAAGACGGTTGGAAAAGGGCAGAGCATCTTTCAACTGCGCACCTCGTATTCCTAAGACCTGGGAGAAAAGCATAAGCTATGTTAGGTCAATTTCTTTTCCTGAATTAAGTTCTATATAGATCTTTTTAAAAAATATCATAAGCTGTTTTCTGATGGAGACTGCTTTTCAAATAACTGCATTCTAACTCAGCTTTTCCAGTCATACAGTTCTTGGAAAGAGCCCCTTTAATCTGTTAGTCCAGATTCTGATAGCAGTGTTCTGCAAACCCAACCCAACCCAAGAAAACAGCTCGTCTAGTCCTAGCTCACCCCCACCCCCCTGCCCCTGTGGAGGTGATTACCAAGGAGAAGCGCAAAGATCACACTTCAGCTTATTTTGTAGGTTATACAGAGACATTTTCAAATAATCGGCCAATTCACCTCTCAGAGCCAAAGTAAAATAGAGCTATGATCACCTTAAAGGAGGTCGGTAATAGGCTCTCATTGTAAAAATAACATGATTCCTGCATATGAGCTAAATTGTATTCATACAAAAGCCAAAATCACTCATCATTCTACAGTTTAGAATTATCCACTGTAAACATTACAATTTTATATATGGTTGATTATGTTGTTTATAATCTGTTCTCTTTTCATACCATAAACATTTTTCCATCTGAAAAAAATTTTTTATGGCTGACTACTATTCTATCACATGGATGTAATAATTTAACCATTTCCTTAACTGTTCCTTGGACATTGACGCTATTTCCCACCATCTCACTATTATAACACTATAAGGAACACCGTCACCATGAATGCTCTGCATGTTTCATGAAGGTCAGGAGTGTGACTAAAGACCACGTACATTAGTCGAATGCATTTAAGAAATGAAGTAAAAATGAATCATTTTATACTTCCCAGCAGTGGTGCATGTCTTTCTTTTTTTAATCCAAAGTTTTAAAATGGCATTATTTAAATTCAGTATTCTTGGTGATTTAAAATCATGATAGTTCTATTGGATTATGTGAAAAATCTGAAAGCATTTTAGCCGCTATTATAATTTTAGTAGAAACTAGACATTTGAATTGAAGTAAACCAAACAGCTGTGAGTCCTCATTAATAACATAGATCACAATTCAAAATCCAGGATTTTTAAGAGATTAAGTAGGTAGAAAAGAAAGTTTCTATTAGTTATTAACTAAAATAAAAACATTAGGGGCACCTGACTGGCTCATTTGGTAGAGCGTGTGACTCTTGATCTCAGGGTCATGAGTTCAAGCCCTACATTGGGCATGGAGCCTACTTAAAGAATAAAACAAAAACAGTAATACTGTCCAAAAAATACTAACTTCTTTCTAAAGAAAGTTCCGAGCAGATCCTCTTTCCTCTTTTATAGTCTGACATTTAAAGTCTTGAATATTCACTCAAACCTTTAGAGAGATTATTTGACATTTTAGAATATCATACCTGTTTCAACATGTTCCTTAATTTTTATAAAGGATTGATATTCTCTGGCACATACATATATTTAAAAGAAATCAAAATGCTTCCATAAAGAAAAAGGGGAAAGTAGCAAATGAGTTTACATGTGCTTATATGTGCTTATTCCAATCTAAACTAGATTAATATGGAACTTCAGTAGCAAGCAGTTTATTCATAAAATACTTAAGTGAAATGTTGTGAATTCAATATCAAATACTATATTCTTATACTTGCAATTTAAAACTCATTTAACACAAAAGTTTGGAACTTATAAGATGACCAAGCTTAATAACAAAGGGCTACATTTGTTTTTTTGTTTTGTTTTTTTTAATATTTTTATTTATTTCTAGGAGAGAGAGAGACAGCGTGAGCAGTGGAGGGTCAGAGAGAGAGGGAGTCACAGACTGAAACAGGCTCCAGGCTCTGAGCTGGCAGTCAGCACAGAGCCCGACGCGGGGCTCGAACTCACGAACCGCGAGATCATGACCTAAGCGAAAGTCGGACGCTTAACCGACTAAGCCACCCAGGCGCCCCCAAAGGGCTACATTTGTAAGGCACTAGTTCTGGATGCAATTGTCTGAAGTTTTAATTCTCACATTTAATTTCCTTTTTTAAAAAAGTTTATTTTTGAGAGGGAGAGAGAAAGCACAAGTGGGGGAGGGGCAGAGAGGGAGGAAGAGAGAATCCCAAGCAGGCTCTCTGCTGTCAGTGCAGAGGTGGATTCAGGGCTTGAACTCACAAACCATGAGATCATGACCTGAGTCAAACTAGGGCACTTAACCGACTGAGCCACCCAGGTGCCCCTAAATAATTTTTTATCTTATTTTTTTCNCAAGAGTCTCTCATGGTTTGCCTCCCTCCCCCTCCCCCACTATTCTTCCTCTTCTCCTCCACCACGGTCCTCTGTTAAGTTTCTCCTGTTCCACTTATAAGTGAAAACATATGGTTTTGGTCCTTCTGTGCCTGACACCCTCGAGTTCCATCCATGTTGCTACACAGGCCAGATTTCATTCTTTCTCATTGCCATGTAGTATTCCATCGTATAGATAAACCACATCTTCTTGATCCATTCGTCCGTTGATGGACACTTAGGCTCTTTCCATGTTTTGGCTATTGTTGAGAGTGCTGCTATGAACATTGGGGTACATGTGCCCCTATGCATCAGCACTCCTGTATCCCTTGGGTAAATTCCTAGCAGTGCTATTGCTGGGTCATAGGGGAGTTCTAGTGTTAGTTTCCTGAGGAACCTCCACACTGTTTTCCAGAGGGGCTGTACCAGTTTACATTCCCACCAACAGTGTAGGAGGGTGCCCGTTTCTCCACATCCTCGCCAGCGTCTAGAGTTCTCTGATTTGCTCATTTTAGCCACTCTGACCGGCGTGAGGTGGTATCTCAGTGTGGTTCTGATTTGTATTTCCCTGATGAGGAGGGATGCTGAGCATCGTTTCATGTGTCTGTTGGCCATCTGGATGTCCTCTTTGGAGAAGTGTCCGTTCATGTCTTCTGCCCATTTCATCACTGGATTATTTGTTTTTTGGGTGTGGAGTTTGCTGAGTTCCTTATAGACCTTGAATACTAGCCCTTTATCCGATGTCATTTGGGACTATCTTTTCCCATTCCATCGGTTGCCTATTAGTTTTATTGATTGTTTCCTTTGCCGTGCAAAAGCTTTATATCTAAAATTTTTTTTCATGTTTATTTTTGAGAGAGAGCCCGGGAGGGGCAGAGAGAAAGGGACACAGAGGATCTGAAGCAGGCTCTGTGCTGACAGCAGAGTCCCTGATGTGGGGCTCCAACTCACGAACCATGAGATCATGACCTGAGCTGAAGTGAGATGCTCAACTGACTGAGCTGCCCAGGTGCCCCTATCACCACAGACTTTTAACTCTCTTCCCAAATCCCCTTTTACCTCCTCCAAGGGGACAGAAAGATCTTCTCAGAACCAAAATCTCATCACGCTACCCCTGGTTCCCAAGGCAAAGCCTCCCAGAGCTGAATCCCCAGCCTGTGGCCACTTCACCCAACCCCAGCAATGGCCCAGTTCCCAGGCAAGCCCAGCCTCCTCCCACCGTGGGCCTCTGCTCCCCGCAGGTTCTCTTCTGGAACGCAATCCCCCTACACCCTCTTAGTTAGCTTTTTAAATACCTGATCTCAGCTTGAAAATACTTTCCTGAGAGATTCTTTCCCTGAATCCTCATCTGGGTCAGATCTACTTTTTACATAATGTCCTAGCACTCTACCTATTGACTATCACAGTTGTAAGTTCACTTCTACGTGATCATTTGGTTATCTTCACAAGGCAGCAAGAAACCAGATTGATTTTGCTCAGCCCTGGGACCCAGGAGCTGCTCAAAGATTTTTTTTTTTTTAATTAAGTTAATGAATGAATTTCAAGAGTTTCAAAATACTTTGTAATCTTTTATATGATGCTTTTTGTCCATGGAGATGTGTGAGAGCTTGACCACTTGACTGAACAAGAAAACCAAAGGCCAGAAGGAGGATGTGGGCCATTGCAATGGCTGGGGAAAACTAGTGGGGTGTCGCTCCAATATAGCATCAAGGCAGTACAAACCTCATTACGACACTGTTGGTGTTCTTTGTATAGCTTTTGATGATAATTGTAAAACTGCCATAAAAGGATACTGTAACCAGATTCATTTTAAAAGCCATTAATAAAAATGATGTAGGAAAAACTATTCAAAATGGCACCCACATAAAGTGAGTCCTCCCAAAGTTCCCCATTCTGATTTTCAAGACATCACAGCTTTCCCAGTTAGCACCTCAACTTTCAGATAAGAAACCTGGTGAGGCTGGGGCACCTGGGTGGCTCAGTGGATGAAGCATCTGACTTCAGCTCAGGTCATGATCTCACGGTTTGTGAGTTCAAGCCCTGCATCAGGCTCTATGCTGACAGCTCAGAGCCTGGAGCCTGCTTCTGATTCTGTGTCTGCCTTTCCCTCTGCCCCTCCCGTACTTGTGCTCTGTCTCTGTCTCTCAAAAATAAATAAACATTAAAAAAAAAAGAAAGAAACGTGGTGAGGCCATGAACACATCCTATATTTTAACTGAGCAACCTAAGAAACAAAACTTTTGGTGCCGTGTTTAGAAACATCAGTGATGTGGTTTTTAGAATAGTGGTAGCTTTGATTTTTGTCAATGCCCTGACAAACTCATCCCTTCTCTGCACGGGCTCAGAAGTTAGAAAAAGGCAGTCTACCCTAGGGACCAACACATAACACAAACACACAAGGTTGCAGGTTGTTTTAATGTTCCAGTACTCTGTTCTGGACGTCTGAGAACTGTATGTAAAATGACATCATACCATAGTACCTCACACCCAGCTTCTCCAGTCGGTACTTTCAAATTCATCTATGTTGATGTGTGTAGCTCTACTTCAGTCACTAACTGCTGTGTAATAGCCTTTTGAATTATGTTTGTCACTGGACTAAAATTGTTTCCAAATAATACTGCAATAAACACTCTTGCATATCTCCTCTGTGTCCGTTTCCCTGGGGCACTTGATTACTTACTGGGTCCCTGAATATATTTTGTACCTTCAGGCTTGTTGCCTCTTTGTTAGCTGCCACGACTAATTCCTGGACTTTGCACAGAAACTATCCTGGGGAGGATGGGAAACAGAAATCATTCAGATTCAGAGAACCAGGGGTATTGGTATACTTTCTACACTAGCTAATTTCAACTTGAATAAAGCAACCTGGCAGCAGTGAGGCAAGGTTTGGTAGCCATGCCAGATTTAGGTTTGAACTTGGAGCAACCTAAGCTTTAGTTTCCCTCTATAAAAACTATCCACCTGGCAGGTGTTTAGAAGAATTTGAGAAAATGGTTTGCAAAACACTTAGTTCTGGGCAAGGTAAACAGTAGGTACATAATAATAAGATATAAACTTGGAATGAAGAGACCAAACTATTAGAAATTCAACTATACTGCAGTTACAGAGTACCAGTGAAAAAGTCATTAAAATCAACTGTAAGTGAACTTATTACAACTTATATATCCCACAGATTTACTGTAAGCACAGAGTAGGTTTACAAATGTGGAGTGTAAATTTTTTTGCTTATTTTTTTGTTAATAGCTAATAAAGCTTTTATTGAGATGTAGCTCACATGCTATGCAATTCATCCAGTGAACACAAACAATCCAATGGCTCTGGTACATTCACAGATGCGTACAACCATAATTTTAGAACATTTTCATTGTCTCAGGAAGAAACCCACTCCCACTAGCTATCACCTCCCTCCTTCCCCTCCTCCTAGCCTTTTTTTTTTTTTAAATGTTTTATTTATTTTTGAGAGAGAGACAGAGCATGAGCAGGGGAGGTGGCAGAGACAGAGAGGGAGACAAAGAATCCAAAGCAGGCTCCAGGCTCTGAGCTGTCAGCACAGAGCCCAATGCAGTGCTCGAGCTCACAGACTGTGCAATCATGACCTGAGTCGAGGTCAGATGCTCGACTGAGCCCCCCAGGGGCCCCACCCCTCCTCGTAGTCTTAATCAACCACTAGTATACTTTCTACCCCTGTGGGTTTGCTCATTCTGGATATTTCATATAAATAGAATCATACATGTACTGTCTAGCCTCTTTCACTCACCCTGATGTTTTCAAGGTTCACCATGTCGTAGCCCACATCGGTAGTTCATTTCTTATGTCCAACTAATATTCCGTCGTATAGATGTACCATATTTCGTTTATCCGTTCTTCAGTTGATGGACCTGCGAGTTGTTTCCCCATTTTGGCTATCATGAATAATGCTGCCACCAATGTTCTGTCCTAGGTCCTGTTCAGTTCTCTTGGGTAGATAGGTTAAGACTGACATTGCTGGGGTCAAATGGTAATTCCGTTTTATTTTTTGAGGAACTGCCAAATTGTTTTCCAAAGTAGCTGCACCGCTCCACCTCTCCACCAGCAGTCTATGAGGGCTCCAATGTCTCGATGTCCGTGACCACACTTGTAATCTGACCCTCTGAATCTATTCACATGCATCTTAGTGGGTGCGAAGGGGCATTTCCTGGTTTTGATTTGCATTTCCTTGATGAGTAATGACAGTGAGCTTTTCCTAGGATTTCCTATCTTGGAGAAACGCCAGAAGTAGAATACTGTCTATTATGTCAGGTACTTGGGGTCGTGTGGATGTTCCCACTAGCCCCTCATTTGATATGGGATTATACACCCTATTTTGTAAATGGGAAAGTTTAGGCTGGAGTAACGAAGCTGAGAATTTGCATTTGTGTTTTAAATCTACTTAAGGCACGTCGTTTGTATTTGTGGCTTGTACTTGTGTTTCAACCAGTCAGTCTGGCCATAGCAGTGAGTGCTTTCACACCAGTGAGGGCCCACCTGGCACCGTTCGGACACTATTCTAAGACATGGGACAGCACACACACACACACACACACACACACACACACACAACCTGCACTCCAGAGACAACAGAGCTCCAGGAGGCCACGTGCCACGGTACGTGGCAGAGCCTGGCTGGGACGCCAGACAGGGCTTTGGGGGGTGACCCCACGCTCCACACAGGATGTTCCTGGGGCGATCCTAACCACTCACCCACCAACACGCTGCTCGGGTAAGAGAAACTCAACACTGGAATAAGGAAACCAGCTGCAGGTACTGAAGAGTCACGGTTCCTACAGAGCCTGCTTAAGTGTGTTAGATACAATCTTTGGAGGAATAAGAACTTCTTACTCTTTATATTTAAAAGGAAAATTAAGAATCATTATTTTGTTTTACTGTTTTTATAACTAGAAGACTAAAAGATAACTTTTTCCCCCAAGTGTATATTCTCTCTGAACTCAAGCGTTTGGATTCTGTTGTGGGTTGAACTGTGTAAATTGCTATGTCAGGAGTTCTAATCCCATGTGCCCTCATTTGGAGATGGGGTCATCACAGATGTAATTAGTTAAGATGAGGTCATACTTGTGAAGGGTGGCCCTCATCCAATGACCGGTGTCCCTGTAAGACAGGGAAATCTGGACAGAGACCCGCACGCAGGAAGAAGGCCGTGTGAAGATCTGGGTGAAGCATCAGGCCAAAGATTGCCAGAAACCAGCAGAATCTAGGAGAGGCGCAGGGACAGATTCTCCACGACGGCCCCAAAAGCACCAGCCCTGAGCACACCTGGATCTGGAGTCCTAGCCGGCAGATTCGTGAGCCCACTCACTTCCGCTGTCACCCTGTCCGCGGTACTTTGTTATGGCAACCCTCAGAGATTCCCGCGGCCAGGTGTATAAAACACAACGGCCCCACAGCACACACGCCTGAATTCCACTCCAACCATAAAGTTAACAATTAGTTCCTGACTACCAGATCAGGAATCTGTATGTCAAGTTTCCTAAGAAATAAGCAATTATGGCTTTCTGTCACTGCACATTTTATTTATCTCAGCTAGATATTTGCTAATAGAAAAATACAGTGGCCAGGCAGAAAGTTGAGGCCATGCAACCCTTACTGTAGAGAACCTCCAGCCCCCTGGGCTGCTTCTACTCGTCCAGCCTTCCAAACGCTCTAAGGCTTTAAACAGTTTAAGATATTCCCACATGGAAAGGACTCTGCAACATTTACAGTCTGCAGAGACACCGGGCCGAGAGCTCAGTATCTGTACTTTGTGGAGTAGTCCTTTGGAGACACGACCAGACCACGACCTTTGCGGGCACCTCGGTACACGGTCTCGATTATGTCTATCATTTCCTGTTTGTCTTCCATGGCCCAGTTGATCTTGTTGTTGTTGCCAGTACCCAGGTCAATCATGATGTGCTTATTCCTGCAAAGAGGAAACAGGGGACGGTCAATGCTCACAAAAATCCTCCTAAAAAAGAGTTCCACCAAGAAGATGCCTTCTGTTTTACACCTTTACAAACTCTTGTTAAACATCACTGAAGACAAGAACACACAGTCAAGAGGATCTACTGTGATTTAGGAGAAGATGAAAACCCAACTGCTCGTGTGGAAGCACACGGCTTGCACAGGAGACCAGCTCTCTCTTGGCTTCTCCGTTTCCTTAGGACAAATATCCCACAGGGTAGTCAAAAGCTCAAAGGACACAGTTTTGGTCACTTGGACCCAGACGGTTGTACTAATTTACTCAGGAAACACAATGGATGAGTTTTTCATGATGCTCTTGTGAGCATTTAGTGTACATTTTATTAAAAGCCCTACTAATTGTGAAATTTGTATTTTGCATTTCTATGATCGGAGATGTAGACAATCCTTCACAAATTTATTTTTTAAGAGGCTACTTTTAAAAATGAATTTACACGTGCACTTTACAAAAGATATTAACCCTGGTTGTCCCTGGTGCACTAATTTTTTCCAGGTTTGCTGAAGACTGATTAGTTTTCATCAATTTAACTTTTCACTTCTACAAGATCGAAGTGCTCCATCCTGCAGTCTGGTTTGGCCACCTTTTAAACAGAGTGAGCATCCAAAAGGCAAATCTGATGTTCCTTTTCTGCCACAAAATTTCACTTCTAGGATAACGTTCCATGTTCTCACTCTGGCCCAGGAATCTGAGGGTCTGGACCCTGCCCCTCCACCCCCCTGGGAGGGAAACTGGGGGTCTGGACCCTTCCCTCCCACTCCTTCCCCCACAGTCTCCCACCATCACCCAGGAGCCACTCCATGCTCTCTCAGGCTCCTGAAGGAACGCGGCCCAAAGCTCAGGCCCGTGTGCCGGCTCCCTGAAAGGCTCAAGCTCACCCTAACCTACCCAAGCTGCTGCTTGCTCCTTGCCGCCCTGACTCGGTGTTTGTGTGTCTATAAATACCCATCCTCTGGCACCTGTTTCCCTCTGCTAATTCACTCAGCTGTTCCCAACTGAAGACGTTCTGTGATGGCAGGAACCACGTCCCTGCACTAGACCACAAAACCTGGCAGGACTCAATATACATTTTTGGTGAAAACATTAACTGAAGTCCCGCCACGCCTAGGGTGAGGACTCTGGGTCACAGAAGGAGATGTTCTGTCGTCTTCTCTGAGAGCAGCCTCCGTCCTAAAACACCAGCATGTGCAGACAGCGGGGGTACCGCTCCCCAGAAGGGCTTGGGGAGTTTCGAGGAGCACGACAGAAATGGCCCAGGCTGCCTCCAAGGGCCTGTTAGGAGAAACGGCCTTGGAGAGCACGGCTGGTGCCAGCTCCGCAGGAAGGGAGGAACTCGCGCTGTCGGCGATGGGGGAAAGGGACCTGTTACCCAGCAGGACATCGTGACAGCACCCTGCGGTTCTGCGGGCAGAGCACATCATGACTGATGCACTTGGATATTCAGCTGAAGAAATACCAAGCAAAGTCTTGAAGGTGCCGCCTGGTTTCTCCCTGCTTACAGTGAAAGGAGACAGACAACCTGGTGTAAGAGCGGTGAACAAAGAAAGACGGCAGAAGATGCTGAAATCCAGAAATGGCTGCAGAGTAGCAAGTGCAGAGAGAAGCCAGCCACACGACCTTCTGCTGAAGCCCAGATACACTGTCACAAGAGAGGGAGGTGTGCCTCATGGATCTTCCCGACACCCAGGCCAGGGGCTGCAAGGGACAGAGGGTGCGGTGACAGGAGACGACAGAGGACAGAACCCGACGTGCTGCTGGCTGAAGGAGGCTGGGAAATGGCCCAGTTGCAAATGCCTTTCATGAGAAGGGGAGGGAGGTCCGGGAAGCACCCGCCCAGGGCTGGGGTGTCGGCCCCCTTCCTCCTCACGTCCCCTTGGGAAACCAGACCTGTTTCCTACGCTGTCCCACACTGTGCTGGGAGGGCTGGGGCCACAGCAGGCGGTGTCCAGGAGCCTAAGAAGCCCTGTCCACACCTGATTCTGCATATGGGAAGGATGGGAGTCTTCGGAGCCAGAGGGCAGACTGCGGTAGGCAAAGTCCTACATGACACCCTGTGAATTTCCTGCCACAAGCCTGGGACTGTGATGTGAGGACCACCAAGGCTGTGACCAGTGACGTTACACACAGATGTCCCGGAAGTTACTCATCAACTGGCATTAAAATAAGGAGCTAATCCTGGATTATCTGGATGAATCTATTCCAGTCACAGCCCTTTAAAAGCAGAACAGGAAATTGCAGACTGTCCAGGCTTCCGAGGCGGAAGGGCCTCCAGGAGCAAGGAGGGGCCCCGGCGTACAGCCAGCAAGAGGCCAGAGACCTCGGACCCAGGACCAAGGAATTGGATTCAGCCAACAACCAAGTGGCTTCTTCCCAGGCTCACAGTCCAGGTAAGGCCCAGCTGGTGATTCTGACTTGCTGAGACCGGAGCGGGGCCCCGCTGAGCCTGCCCGCACCCTCACTGAGAGCACTGAGCTTGTAACTGGTGGTGGTGTAGCTACTGGATTTGTGCTTGTTTGTTACACCGAGTATAAAGCTAATACACGCCCTATACAATCCACCCAAACGTCCCTAACCAGGTAGGGAGCTCCACTTTCGGAGTATGGTCTAATGCTTAATACTGCCATTTACCAACTTTTGTATTAACAATAAACAGTAAGAGATTTTGGCAAAACATCAAATGGTGACTTCTTTCTAAACTGAATCTCCACAACAGAACTTTTTTAAAAAAATTCATGATGGGGCGCCTAGGTGGCTCAGTCGGTTGGGGATATGACTTCGGCTCAGGTCATGATCTCACGGTTCGTGGGTTCGAGCCCTGCGTCGGGCTCTGTGCTGACAGCTCAGAGCCTGGCGCCTGCTTCAGATTCTGTGTCTCCCTCTCTCTCTGACCCTCCCCTGCTCACACACTCTCTCTCTCTCTCTCTCAAAAATAAATAAAACATTTAAAAATTTTTAAAAAATAAAAAATTCACGATGTTACTTGACTTTATTACATAAACACCGTCAAATATGAAGATCTCCTGATTACATCAGACTTCCAAACCAACAATATTCACCTGAAATGACAGGTTTAAAGAGAGCATACCTGAAGAAAAACATGACGGTGCACGGATCATATAACTCATACATCTTGTTGAAGTCAGGCACTTCTGTGATATCCACAAGATAGATAACTGCAAAATTTTTCACCTAGAAGAGATTGAAACAACCTTGTACAACAACACACCATGTTTTTATTCTACAAAAGCATATTAAAAACAGAAACAAGAACTTGTGTAGAAGAGGACAGTTTTCAAACCAGCTCCCCAATATTCTTTCCCAGCAAAGCTAATACACAGGGAGACAATGCAACACATTCAGGACCCTGACAACTGGCTGTTTACACCTCGTTTTGCCATTTTCAGAATAGCAAGTTCTGAGAGCCCACAGAAAATCTCCACAGTGGGCTATTCACGCTGATACAGTAATAACCTATCTGAACTTTCCCAGATTTGTACTTCTACGAATACTTAATTGCACGCAGTAAACAAGTGCTTTAAAACACGCTGCGAGAATCCGCCACACACATCCCTCGTTGATTCAGGTGTGCACGCTTGCCGGTACTAAGACTGGTAGTCCAAATAATGCTGTTTCTAACCAATATTCTTTCATTTTTTCTCTAACTGCAAGTTCACCATAGCAGATTTAGAAAACTCTGAAAACTGTAAATAAGATAGAACACCAGAATTGCTACAAATGTATTTTTATTTTTTAATGTTTATTATTGAGAGAGAGAGAGAAAGAGAGAGAGAGAACAAGTCGGGGAGGAGCAGAGAAACAGGGAGACAGAAATCTGAGGCAGGCTCCAGGCTCTGAGCTGTCAGCACGGAGACCATCATGGGGTGTGAACCCACGAACCGGGAGATCATGACTTGAGCCGAAGTTGGATGCTCAATGGACTGAGTCACCTAGGTGCCCTACAAATATATTTTTATTGAACCCTTTCCCATTTTTTCTAGTATATACACACACATATAAATCTGTTTATACTGTTTTGATAAAATGTGATCACACCATATGTATTTTATATCCTGCATTAACTATGAGCATTCTCTTATACAAATTATATACTTTCCCAAAGGATAATTTTCAGGGCTACGTAATACTTCATCAAACAACTATGTCATTAGTTTACCTTCTTCTATTATTTTCTGATTTTTCCTGAAAATAATTCATATTTTTCATTAATACTAATTATTCACCTGTGAACATTCTTATCCTTAAATCTGAGTACATATTTCATTATTTCCAAAGAAAAAATTTCCAAAATAAAATCTCTACAACAAAGGATATAACTTAACGGCCCTTATAGGGGTGTCTCGGTGGCTCAGTTGGTAGAGCATCTGACTCTTGATTTCAGCTCAGGTCATGATCTCATGGTTCATGTGTTCAGGGTGATAATGTGGAGCCTCCTTAGGATTCTCTCTCTCTCTCTCTCTCTCTCTCTCTCTCTCTCAAAATAAACAAACAGAGCAAGATGGCGCAGCGCTGAGGTCTGACCAACAGAAGGCAGGTCTCTCAAAGAGCCTAGCTGTGAAAGGAGGGAAGTTACTAAGGGACCTAGGCGTGGAGCTGGGGACTCTCCCGTCACCCCCCGATTCCCTCTTTCCTGGTGACAGAAGAGAAGGCAGCTGTGAAGTCAGGCGCACCACGCACTGTGTGTCCAGATGGCCTCTGTGGAAAGTATTCTTTTCACATCACCACGGCCCTCAGACAGCAGGGATGGGTAAGCATGTGCCTGTAGAGCACATGCCTCTGTAGAGCTTCCCGGCAAAAGTGACCCTGAGTGTCCGTAAGGTGCTGCCTACCCCTACATTTCATGTTATCATTATTCCTTTATTCCTTTCTGCATAACACAACAGAGATACCACACCTTAAAACGATAGATGTCAACGTTATAGTAAAACCAAACACACACACGCATACTTGTCTCCTAAAGCATAAACTGCCAATCCAATGAAAGCCCAAGACGCCTTTCAGATTCAGTGTGAATCATTTAGCCAACTGGCTCCAGTCCCTAGAACCACCACATCTCCCAAGTTAAAGCAGAAATGGACACAAGAAACCACATCCTCTTAAAAGTGATCAAAATACATCACATCTATTTTATACAAGAAGACATTCAATTATCCTAACTCAGTGATATACTTTTCACTATAAATGTTGGTTTTTATAGTGAGACTTTAAGAGCAGGCCCTATTTTCCCTCTGCCTCCAATGATGAGGAAGAAAACTGTAGCTCATTCAGACGTAAAAGAACGAAGTGACACCACAGTACTTAATTCTTTTCTTCCCGTCTATATAAACTACATTACGGTTCTCCAGATAAATTTGAGGCCTCCAAGGCTAGGAACCACATCTGTTCTCTTTACTGATGTGTCCTCAGAGCCAAACAGTACCTGACTCATACACAGGACTAGTAAATGCTTATCGAGTAAACTTTAACCGTAAGCTTGTATTCTGAAATGTGAGAAACACGTTAATGTCACTTAAAATGTGTTTTCGGACAGTGTAAGATTACGTAACCCTGAGTTCAAACACAACTGCCCTCAGATGTCTGGTACTTCTTCCTGACAGGAGGTTTTCAAGCTCCGGCAGCTGAAATACTTGCAGAGGAAGGGCTGGCACATCCCATCTGGGTGCCAGGTGAGGACCACACACAGCACCAAGCGGCCTCCTTCGCAATCTGTGCAACCTGCCCAGCCCTTCCACTTATCAAAGCTTCTCCTACTGTGGGTTACACGAATTCTGTCGCGATGCCTTCCACACAGCCTGAACGATGTTGCCTGAACGTTTCACACCCACTCATGAATCTGTAGTTAACTAAAACCCTATGTATTTTTTATAAAAGTGAAATGAAGCTAGAAGTCTACTTTATTTTCTCCACTTGAAAAATACTCATTTTGGGGCGCCTGGGTGGTTCGCTGGGTTAAGTGTCCAACTCCGGCTCAGGTCACGGCCCTGCCGCTCATGGGCTGGAGCCCGTGCTGGGCGCTGGGCTCTCAGCACTGAGCCTGCTTCAGCTCCTCTGGCTCCCTCTCGCTCTGCTCCTCCCTCGCTCACACTCTCTCAAAAATAAAATACACATAAATAAAAAAACGTTCATTTTTAAAGTATACAGATGGAATGAAAAAACCACTACTGTGTGTCCAGCCCAGTATTTTTAAGCAAACTCTACCCTAAATGTGGGTCTTGAACTCATAACCCTGAGATCAACAGTTGCATGCTGTGCTGACCGAGCCAGCCAGGCGCCCTTCGGTATATAACTTGTTTAAAAAACACGGCTGGAGCACCTGGCTGGCTCAGTCGGCACAGCATGCAACTCTCAATCTTGAGAGTATGGGTTCAAGCCCCATGTGGGGTATACAGACCACCTGAAAGAAAAAAACAAAAACTTGAAAATATAGAACAGTCAAATAAAATCAACAGTATGAGTGTCAAAGTGAAAAGTGTTTCCCTTTCCCCAGACCCACATGTTCGCTTGTGAGGAAATCACAGACTCTCTGCTTCCTCTAGCTGGCATCATTAACAAATACCCACGTTATTTAAAAACCTCTCAGAAGCTCAGTTGGTTAAGCACCCGACTTCAGCTCGGGTCATGATCTCACAGTTCGTGAGTTCGAGCCCCGCGTCGGGCTCTGTGCTGACAGCTCAGAGAAAGTCTGACGCCTACTTTGGATTCAGTGTCTCTGTCTCTCTTTGCCCCTCCCCCACTCATACTCTGTCTCTCAAATAAAATAAAAACATTAAGCAAAAAAAAGATCATTTTTAATAGCCAAATAACATTCCAAATAGTGAAGAGGATGTTCCCAGTTAAAATCCCAACTGTCCATTTCTGAACCTTGACAAATGACCTGCCAGTGCCTACGTCAGGGAGTGGTCATGGGGACCACAGGACAGGTCTGTTTCCTACGTGGCAGCATGACTGGTCTACGTGCTCAAAACCCAGAGGTCACAGTCATCACCATGTTCTCCTGTCGTTAGATGTTGCTGTTGTTTTTGGTTATGGTAGAAATTAAAGCAAAAGTCTTGTGGGGCATAAAACTTTGTCTATTGAAGAGGCAGGTTACTGAGCATAAGGTATGACTATTCTCAAGGCTTTGTGTGCAATGCCAAACTGCCTTCCTAAAGGATATGAGCTTTACATGTACTTTAATACAACTTTCACCACACCACAGAGAACACCTTTTTATCTCTGATATACCGAAGAAACGACAGCACACTATCTCAACGTGTGCATCTCTGAAGTTTACTTAACCATTAGAATTTCCTCTTTTTTAGGTTCTCTGCCCCTCTACCCACAGGGATTATTTATTTATTTTTTAGAAGTCATTTTTTATAATGGTACTTTAAACTTATTTGCGTAAGTCTAGTATATCTAAAATAATAATTTGCCTGCTATGTTTACAGTAATTTCAATCAGCTATTAGACAATATTTTTAAAAAATCAAGAACTCTATGTACAAATTTCATTTCTATTATCAAGTTGTTTCTTAATGTATATATTCTTTTGGTCATCTCTAATAGTAACTATGCCTTCTGATCCTGTTGCCTACACATTTTACAAGCACCCCTCCAGCAAGTCACTGATTAAGCTGTTCAGTAGCCCTTCCACAAGCCACACAAACTGCCTCCGAAAAGTAATGCATGCAAATCAGTAAGACAGAAGGCGGGCACATGACGCCAACCACCATTCCACCCTCCTGTTCGCAGCTCCTCTCCTCCTCCAGCTAAGAACCCACCTAAAATGCTGGAAAAAATCTTCTGGACTGTCAACTGGCACTATGTATTTTAATTAGAACAGTTAATTTTTAGGTTAATTCATGTCAAAGCCATCAAAAAACTGCATGGTAACTTTATTTTCCCAAACTAAGATCTGCCTGATTAGTTCAACAGTAACTCTTAAAAACTCTGTGATGTGAATGGTAATGACACCAAGAACAGTGGCTAAGAATTACTGAATATACTGCTTACTATGTGACAAGATGTGTTCTAGAAGTCTTTTTATATTAATTCTGACCTCATGACTGCCCTCTGGGGTAGGCACTACTATCCCTTTCCTACAGATGACTACAATGAGGCACAGAGACCATTTATTTAAGGCCATACAGGTGGTAAGTAGCAGAAACTAGGTCAGTCCCTACCCTTACTGCCCCTCGTAGCTTGCGGCCAGCTCCAAGGTTCTTATATCCAGAAACACAAATCCATAGCAAACATATACATTTTGTTGGCTCTATGAGATTCCTCACTTGACTGAACACCAACTTCCAGTAGAGTTCAACTCACTTTATGTGATGCCTAAGAATGGTCCCCCTAGGCTGGGGCGCCTGGGTGGCTTAGTCGTTTCAGTGTCTGACTTCGGCTCAGGTCATGATCTCACGGCTCACGGCTCATGGGTTCGAGTCCCGCATTGGGCTCTGTGCTGACAGCTCAGAGCCTGAAGCCTGCTTCAGATTCTGTGTCTCCCTCTTTCTGGCCTCCCCCACTCATGCTCTCTCAAAAATAAACATTAAAAAAAAAAAAAGATGCTCCTCCCTAAAGTCATTTCTAAAATGTTCCATACATATATTTGTCTTATATACAATTTAACGAGAATGTATGATCATTGAAGTTTTGCATATTTTAAACTCTACTTGTTTGGGCTTTTTACCACACAAAAATTAAATGTCCCATTATGGGATTTTGGTAACGGTGAGCCGTGACAAACTCCCTACAAAATGGTAAGACAGCTCAGAGATACACAAAACCTTCTCTCTTTGAAGCTGTGTACAAAATCAGCTGATAAACAGGAAACTTTGTTTATTATCACTCTATCACTCATCTGCAAAATCCTTAAGCACATCTCTTACGTTTTTAGAGCAGCTCCAAACTCCTCCAGCACCAGGTGGGGTCAGGAGGTTGGCAGGGTCAAAGCATCAAGTCAACACACCACATTCCAGAAGAAACAATCTGATCAAGTCCAGCCTAAACAGAGGAACTTTTACTCACTTTAAAACAGCCGGTATCCAAGCAGGGCTCGTAACAAGATGAGGGCATGCCCCACTATTTCTGCAGAGGGAGATTTTTAAATAGAGAGTTAAGTTGTTCTGTATGCTAACATTTTAAATTTCACATAATCCTGTTGAGATTCCCCAAAAAGGGCTTACAGAATTATAAACTCTTATTTTGCTTTTATACCAAGAAAAAAATAAAACAATAATCTTGTGATGCATTTCAAGTTTGCACTTTTTAGTAACTCCACTATAACATTATTTTAAAAGTTTGTTAAAACAGAAATCCAAATTTTTGGACAAAAGAAAAAAATGCCTTAAAAAACAAAGAACTCAAAGGGGGGCCCAATTAAGCCATTCTTATCAATAGGTTCAGTACCTAAGAGTACACCCACCAGGACACGGTGATGCGATCTGTACCTGACACATAACGGACAGAAAGGGGCAAGTAAAGCACAGCTCCTGTAAAAGTCCCTAAAAATCTACGTGAACACAAAACCTGTCTTCGAGTTAAAAGCATTTTGCTGGGTTTCGCTCAGATACGAGGAGCCGAATGAGCCTCACCTGCCTGAGTACCGTCCCCTCGCACGGAGGCAGCAGGTGCCGGACAGCGCCTGGTGCTCAGGCCACGGCTGCGGCGCAGAATCCAGGGCACACACCCCTAGTTACTTCAGGGTCAACAGGGCAATGATCTGTTCCTCAGAAAAGTGCTCTCTGGCAACTCTTCCCCCCACGCGGTAGCTCCTGGTCCTGACTGCCACGGCCGAAGACAGACATGACTCCTGGCACCACCTCATTTATGACTTCTGACCCCGAGTAGGAGGCCCCAGAGACAGAAACCTGCTGCTTTCCTGAGCCCCCAGGCACCTCCTCAAACTCCTCGAGGAAAGGAGCGGAATGGCTGCTAATCACAGCACCCCTATTCGGACCCTGACCTCTGCTGCGTTTTTGAAAGGCGCACTAGAATTCCCAGGGGAGCTGGGCCTGCTTCTGGACCGCACCCCAGTCCAGAAGAATCCGAATCTCTGAGATGCACTCTGGTAAGTATCCCAACTGGCACTCACGATGACTGACTGACGGAATGGTCCCAGCGCTCCCAGCGCCGTCGCCCCGTCTCACTTTGCCTCGTACCAAATAGGAGACAGTGAAAATCAGCAAAGGAAGAAGGTCGGATAGTTTGGGCTTTTTAAACGTTTATTTATTTATTTTTGAGAAAGAGAGACAGAGATAGACAGAGTATGAGCAGGGGAAGGAGAGTGAGGGAGACACAGAATCTGAAGCAGCTCCAGGCTCTGAGCTGTCAGCACAGAGCCCGATGCGGGGCTTGAACCCACGAACCGTGAGATCATGACCTGAGCCAAAGTCAGCCACTCAACTGACTGAACCACCCAGGTGCTCCCAGATAGTTTTGTTTGTTTTTTTTTTTTTAAGTAAAACTATACCCCATGTTGAGCTTGAACTCATGACGCCAAGATCAAGAGTCACATGCTCTACTGAGCCAGCCAGCCGTTCTGAAGGTCAGATAGTTTTTCCTTTCCTAAATACAAAATATATCCTTACATCTATTGTTACCTACTAAAAGGTGTTGTTTTAACCCCTTATCACTGAGAAAGATGAAATGTTAAAAAAAGAAAGAAAATGAATAAATGTTAAAAAAAAAAAAGAAAGATGGCTTCAACGTTTCTATTACTTTCACTCTTTGTTAAAATAACCTCTCAGGACTCTTGAATGCTGAGAACAAACTGAGGACTGAGGGGTGTCGGGGGGGAGGGGAGGAGATGGGCATGGAGGAGGGCACTTGGGATGAGCACTGGGTGTTAAATGGAAACCAACCTGACAATAAACTACAAAAAGACAAAATAATAAAATAACCTCTCAAATTATTTACAGAATATTAATACATTAAAGATTTTATTAACACCCTAACATATTTGTTTTTTGCTTTATTGCTACAAATTAAAGTTATCTTAAAATCACCATGAAGGAGGCGCCTGGTTGGCTCAGTCAGTTAAGAGTCTGACTTGGGCTCAGGTCATGATCTCATGGGCGGGAGCTCTGCGTGGGGCTCTGTGCTGACAGCTTGGAGGCTGGAGCTGCTTCAGATTCTGTGTCTCCTCTCTCTGCCCCTCCCCTGCTCGTGCCGTGTGTGTGTGTGTGTGTGTCAAAAATAAACATAAATTAAAAAAAAAAAATCTCCATGAAGAAATTTAGAAAAGCCCCCAGCCCCCAGTTATACAATAGTGTCTGCACTTCTGCACCAGCAGACAAGACTGACAAGCAGTGTACTAATCCTGCACATCAGGAAAACTAGTTCCAGGAAGCACAATTCTATTTTCTAACACCTTGTGCAACCGGATCACTCTAAGGTACAAATCAAGCGACTTACAAAGAGCGTGGTGGGGCACAGGGGAAAAAGAATAGAAGGAAAGGAACCAGATTAACACGAACGTTCTGCTTTGCAAATACAATAAACAAGGTACCAAAAGGGGATAACCCTTCAAACTGAACTATTTAAGTAAACTCTATGCTCTTGCCAAAGCCCGTGGGCATTTGTTCGGGCCACCATAGGGAAGGAATCATGAATCATTTTTAAGGGGCGCCTGGGTGGCTTAGTCGGTTAAGCGTCCGACTTTCACTCAGGTCCGACTNTTCTCCCAGAGAAATCACAGGGCCTACTCGACAGCGTCAGGGCCAGGGCGTCCACGCCGCCGTGGTGAACGGGCTACACCTCAGGCATGACGGCGAGAGGAAGGGCACCGGGCGGATTCCAGCCGCGCTTCTCACGTCTACCGCCGGCTTGCAGAGCAAAAGCAGCATCGGCCACAGCAGAAGCCGATCCCGGACCGCGGGGGCGCGTGTTACCTTTTCGGCGATACTGTACAGGACCTCGTCCATCTTCATGCAAGTGGGGTCCCAGTCGTGCCCGAACCGGATGACCACCACCCGGTCTTCCTCCGAAAGGATGGCCTGGTCCACCTGCCAGCCGTTGTGCAAGTGCGGGAGCATGTACGACATCTTCAGGGCCGCTCGGGTACCTGCGGGGCAGGAATCCCACGCTCCGGCTCCTCCCCGCCCCACCGCCCCGCCCGCGGCCCTCCTCCCGCCGCGGGGCTGGGCCCAGGG
>NW_027527956.1:8923981-8972981 GCF_008692635.1 Crocuta crocuta
GGAGGCCGTGGCTGGGGGAGGGGGACGGGACAGAGGGGTCCACTTGACGTGAGGTGTGTGAGTGGGTGCTGGACTGAGGACCCTGGTGATGGGGAGGGGGACGGGGGTTGGACAGAGCGGATCCGGTGCCTGGGGCGAGGGGGACCGCAGGGGCCACAGAGGATGACATCGCGGACGGGGGCTCTGCTGTTTGCTCCCACACCACGGGCGAATCGGGCAGCCCTGCTCCCCCGACACCGATGCAGTCGGTTGACTCGAACCAGCCTGAAAACAGGAGACTAGTCCCCGCGGAGGCGGAGATACTGCGATGGAGCCGCAGGACTTGAGGTTGCTGTCCCGCCACGTTCAAGCGTGTGGCTCAGCGGCTCTAAGCACGTTGCGTTTGGTGCCACCATCAGCGACATCCAGACGACATCTTTTTTGTTAACAAACTTAGTTGAAGTACCGTCTGCGTATTTAAGACGTTGTTCATTCAAGTTAAGGTGTTTTTTTCTCAAGAGTTGTGGAACCGTGAGGGCCTGGGTGGCTGAGCCGGTTGAACCTCCGACTCTTGATTTTGGCTCAGGGCATGACCCCAGGGTCGTGGATCCAGCGTGTGCGGAGGCTCCTGCTCCCGCTCACGCCCTCTCTCTCAAAAAGAAAAAAAAAAAAGTTGTGGGGCCAATAGTATGATCTGTTTGTAGAACGTCTTCCTCGTCCTGAAAAAAATCTTGTACCTAGTTAGCATCGTTGCCATTTCTCTGTGACCACTGCTAGCCTGTTTCCCATCTCTGCAGATTTGCGGAGATTTGTTCTGGACATCTCAAGACATCAGGTGGAAACATGTGTGGTCTTTAATGTAAAAAAAATGCTTTCATGTTTATTTGTTTTTGAGAGAGAGCACAAGCAGGGGAGGGGCAGAGAGAGAGAGGGAGACACAGCATCTGCAGCAGGCTCCAGGCTCCGAGCTGGCAGCACAGAGCCTGATGCAGGGCTTGAACCCAGGAACCATGAGATCATGAGCTGAGCTGAAGTTGGACACTCAACGGAGCCACCCAGGAGCCCCTGTGACTGCTTTCATTTAGCATAATGATCTTAAGGTTCATATTGTAGCAGGCATCAGGATTAGTTCCTTTTTATTGCTGGTCGATACTCCATCGTATGGATATACTGCGTTTTATTTATCTATCAGCTAATTGAAGTTTGGGTTGTTTCCCCTGTTTGGCTGTTGTGAATAATTCTGCTATGGACGTCTGTGTATAAATTTTTGTATGGATATAAGTTTTCATTTCTCTGGCCATATATGAGTAGAATGGCTTGGTCATATAGTAACTATGCTTAACATTTTGTGACATTGCAAAGTGTTTTCAAAAGTGGCTGCCCCTTTTAACATTTCCAACAGCAATGTGTGAGGGGTGTGAGGTCTCCACATCTTTGCCTACACGTGTTATTTGTGTATTTTTTATTATGACATCCTGGTAGATGCGAAGTGATACTGTTGTTTTGACGTGCATTTCCCTAATGGGTAGCAATAGAGAGTATCATTTCATGCACTTTTTCTCCATTTGGAGAAATATCTGTTCATATCCTTTGCCCACTTAAAAAAAATGGATTACTTTATTATTGAGTTTTTAAAAGTTTATTTATTTTGCAGGGGCACCTGGATGGCTCAATCGGTTGTGTCCGACTTCGGCTCAGGTCATGATCTCACGGTTTGTGGGTTTGAGCCCCGCATCAGGCTCTGTGCTGACAGCTAGCTCCGAGCCTGGAGCCTGTTTCAGATTCTGTGTCTCCCTCTCTCTCTGACCCTCCCCTGCTCTCTCTCTCCCTCCCTCTCTCTCAGAAATAAATAAAACATTAAAATAAATTTTTTAAAAAGTTTATTTTGCAAGAGAGAGAGGGAGGGAGAGAGAGAGCAGGCAGGCTCTGCGCTCTGAGTGCACGTCCCAACAAGGGGCTCCATCTCTCATGAGCTATGAGATCATGACCTGAGTGGAAATCAAGAGTCACATGCTTACCTGACTGAGCCACCTGGGTGTCCCTTATTATTGAGTTTTAAGAGTTTCATTAGATCTATGATTTAAAAATATTTTTCCCATTTTGTTCATTGACGTTTTACTTTTAACTGATATCATTTGCAGCACAAAAGTTTTAAATTTTTATTAAGTCCAATTAATCAATTTTGTTGTTTCTGCTTTTGGTATCATTTCTAAGAAACCATTGCCTCACTTAAGGTTGTGAATATTTTTTTCCTTCTAAGAGTTTTATAATTTTAACTTTTATGTGTGTTTGTTTGTTTTTTTAAGTAAGCTCTAGACCAATGTGGAACTTGAACTCAAGACCTGGAGATCAAGGGTTGCTCCACAGACTGAGCCAGCCAGGTGCCCCATTAATTTTTACATTTAGGTCTATGACCACTTTGAGTTAACTTTGGTGTATAGTGTCAGGTATCCAACTTCATTCTTTTGGATGTGGCTATCCAGTTGTTCTGCTACCATTTATTGGAAGTATTCTTTCCCTATCAAATTGCCTTGGCACCCTTACTGAAAATCAATTGGCTTTATTTTTTTATTTTATTTTTAAAATTTTCAATATTTTTATTTTCCATACTAACAAACACGATATGATGTGCCAGGCACTCTTCACAGTACTCTGCACGTGTGGTAACATGGACGCACACAACAGCCCTGTGAGATAATTGTGCCATGGTTATCATTCCCAGAGGAAATGACTGGATGAAGAAACCAAACCCCAAGTGTTTAAGTATCTTTTTCAACATAACCAAAGCAGGTTGGAACCTCTGTGCTTTTTTAAAAATTTTCCATTGTTTTCTTTATTTGAGTATGAACAGTTTACGTGTTCATAGGTTTTAAGCTTGATCATCAAAATTTTCATTTGCTACCGCCAATGGGTGGCCCTAATTGAAAATAGTTTTAAATAGTATATTTTGTCTTCAAATTTTTACTTAAATTCTGGTTAATTAACATTTAGTGTAATATTGTTTTCAGGAGTATAATTTAGTGATTCATCACTTACCTCGTAATACCTACTACTCAACATGACAAATGCCCTCCTTAATGCCAATCACCCATCTAGCCCATCCCCCACCCATGTTCCTCCAGCAACCCTGTTCTCTCTATTTTAAAGATTCTCTTCTGGTTTGTTCCCCCTTCCCGTATGTTCATCTATTTTGTTTCTTAAATGGCACATATGAGTTAAATCATGGTATTTGTCTTTCTCTGAATTATTTCACTTAGCGTAATACACTGTAGCTCCATCCACATCATTGCAAATGGCAAGATTTCATTCCTTTGATGGCTGAGTTAATAGTCTGTTGTATATACATATAGCACATCTTGAGAAAGAGAGAATGCGTACGCATGCATATGTGTGAGTGGAGGAGAGTGATGGGCAGAGAGAGAGGGAAAGAGAATCCCAAGCAGGCGCCACACTGTCAATATGGAGCCCAACATGGGATTCAGGCTCATGAACCTTGAGACACATCCCACCACATCTCATCTTTATCCTTTCATCAGTTGATAGACATTTGGGCTCTTTCCATACTTTGGCTATTGTTGATAGTGCTGCTATAAACAGTGGGTGCGTGTGTCTCTTCGAATCAGCATTTTTGTATCCTTTGGGTAAGGACCCAGTAGTCCAATTGCTGGGTTGTCAGGTAGTTCTACTTTTAACTTTTGAGGACCCTCCATACTGTTGTCCAAAGTGGCTGCACCAGTTCGCATTCCCACCAAGAGAGCAAGAGGGTTCCCCTTTCTCTACATTCCCACCAACATCTGCTGTTGCTTGTGTTGTTAGTTTTAGCCGTTCTGACAGGTGTGATGTGAGCATCTTTTCATGTGTCTGTTAGCTATCTGGATGTCTTCTCTGGGGGGAAAAAAAGTCTAATTGTGTCTTCTGCCCACTTCTTAACTGGATTGTTTGTTTTTTAGGTTTTGAGTTTGATAAGTTTTTTTTGTTTTTTTTTTTAGTAAATGTTTTTAATACTTATTTTTGAGAGACAGAGATAGAGCATGACCAGGGGAAGGGTATAGAGAGAGGGAAACAGAATCTGAAGCTGTCAGTACAGAGCCCGATGTGGGGCTCGAACTCACAAGCCATGAGATCATGACCTGAGACAAAGCTGGATGCTTAACCAACTGAGCCACCCAGGCACCCCAAGTTTGATGAGTTCTTTATCGATTTTGGATTACTAACCCTTTGCCAGATATGTCACTTGCAAATATCTTCTCTCCATAGGCTGCCTTTTAGTTGTTGATTATTTCCTGTGCTATGCAGAAAATTTTTATCTTGATGAGGTCCCAACAGTTCATTTTTGCTTTGGTTTCCCTTGCCTCTGTCGATGTATCTAGAAAGAAGTTGCTCTGACTGAGATCAAACAGGTTTTTGCCTATTTTCTCCTCTAGGATTTTGATGATTTCCTGTCTCACATTCAGGTCTTTCTTCCATTTTGAATTTACTTCTGTGTTTGGTGTAAGAAAGTGGTACAGTTTCATTCTTGTGCACATTAGTGTCCAGTTCTCCCATTTCCATTTACTGAAAAGACCGTCTTTTTTCCTTTAGGTACTCTCCTGCTTTACCAAAGATTAATTGACTGTATAGTTGTGGGTCCTTTCCTGGGTTTTCTGTTCTGTTCCAGAATTATCACTTGACTTTAAATGTAAGGACATACTTCTGGATTCTCATTTCTATTCCATTGGTTTATATGTCTAGTCTTATGTCAGTACCACACTGTCTTGATTAGTGTAGCTTTGTAGTAAGTCTTAAAATTAGGACATGTGAGTCCTCCAACTTTGTTCCTTTTCATGATTGGTTTGGCTGTTCTGGGTTCCTTGCATTTTTATATGAACTTTAGGATTAGCTTGTCAATTTCTGCAAAAAAAAAAAGTAGCTAGGATTTTGATAGAGATTGTGCTAACTCTGTATACCAATTTAGAGAGTACCATATTGCCATCTTGACAATGTTAAGTCTTCCATGGATATAGGATGTCTTTCCATTTATTTAGGTCTTCTTTATTTCTATAAGTTTTATATTTTCCAGTGTTCACATCTTGTACGTTTTTTAAGGGGAAGGTAAAATTTATTCCTAAGTATTTTATTCTTTTTTGATGATATTTAAATGGAATTGTTATTTTAAATATTTTCAGATTAGTCATAACTAGGGTATAGAAATACAATTGATTGGGGCACCTGGATGGCTTAGTCGGTTAAGCGTCCGACTTTCGCTTAGGTCATGATCTCGCGGTTTGTAGGTTCGGGCCCCGTGTCGGGCTCTGTGCTGCCTGCCAGCTCGGAGCCTGGAGCCTATTTCAGAGTCTGTGACTCCCTCTCTCTCTGACCCTCCCCTGCTCACGCTGTCTCCCTCTCTCTCTCCTAGAAATAAATAAAACATTAAAAAAAAGAAAAGAAATACAATTGATTATTATTATTTTCTAATGTTTGTTTATTTTTAAGAGCTTGCATGTGCTCCAGTGTGGGGGAGGGGCAGAGAGCAAGGGGTACAGAGGATCCAAAGTGGGCTCTGTGCTGAAAGCAGAGAGCCCAATGTGGGGCTAGAACTCACGAACCATGAGACCATGACCTGAGCCTAAGCCAGACGCTTAACCTACTGAACCACCCAGGTGCCCAGAAATATTGGTTTTTCTATACTGATCTTGTTAACCATTCATTACTTGGAATAGTTTTTTATTTGGATTCCTTAGGATTTTCCATATATAAGATCTTGCCATCTGATAACAAGGACAGTTTTACTTCTTTTTCAGTCGGGATGTGTGTGTGTGTGTGTGTGTGTGAAAAAAATTTATGTTTGTATTTAGCCCGCTGGACTCAGTTTAGATGATCCCAATTTTGTTGGCAATATCCAAAGGGTCATAGTCAGAAGCCAGTTGAACATCTGCTTTCTTTTCTCCATCGGGCCTGATCAGAGTGTTGACCTTGGCCATGTCAATGTCTTAGAGCTTCTTCACAGCCTGTTTGATCTGGTGCTTGTTGGCCTTGACATTCACAATGAACACAAGAGTGTTGTTGTCTTCTGTTTTCTTGGTGGCTGACTTGGTAGTCAGGGGGAGCTTGATGATGGCATAGTAGTCAAGATTGTTTCTCCTGGGAGCTCTTTTGAAGATACTTGGGCTGTTCTAGGAGATGCAGTGTCTTGGGCCGTCGGAATGTAGGTGACGTGCAGATCTTTTTTTTTTTTTTATGACTGGACACCTTTCAGCACTGCTTTCCTAGCCTTCAAAGCCTTTGCTTTGGCTTTGGCTTTGGGAAGAGCAGGGGCTTCCTTCTTCGCTTTTGGTGCCATCTATGAAAGGGTCAGGATGTTTTTTTTTTTTTCTTGCCTAACTGCCCTGGCTAGGATGTGCAGCACAATGTTGAATAGAAGTGGCAAGAGCAGTCATCTTGTCTTGTTCTTGATCGTAGGCAGAAAGCGTTCAGACTCATACCATTATGTATGACGTTTGCTGTGGGTTTTTCACAAATGCCCTTTATGAGGTTGTGGAAATTCTCTTCTATTCCTATTTTGTTGAGAGTTTTTTGTTTTGTTTATTATGAAAAGTTTTTTGGTTTTGTGAAATGAAATCTATACATCTGTTGAGATGATCATGTGGCTTTTGCCTTTTATTCTCTTAATGTGGCGTACTCCATTGACTTTTGTAAAACCAAATTTTCATTCCTATGATAAATCCTCTTTGGTCATGTTAATTTTTAAAAATATGTTGCTGGAGTAAGTTTGCTAGTATTTTTTGAAGATTTTATGTCTAATTCAAAAAACATATCAGTCTGTAGTTGTCTTATTGTCTTTGATTTTGCTGAAAGTGGACTCATAGACTGAATTGAAAAGCCACCAATACAGTCAAGAAAAATTGGTTATTTGACCAAAGCTCCTCATCTTGCCTTTCAGTCATTCAAAGTGTATCTGATCATCTAGAAAATGGAAATAAGTGGGCTAAATCGTTCTGAGTGAATCAAATTGCTTGAGTTCCATTTTATCTTTAGAAATGGAGTTCTTCATTTAAAAAATGACTAAACATAAGCATTAAGTAATGCTTTCTGGAACCCTCAAGAGTAAGACAGATATTTGGAGGGAGCGGGTGTCCCTGTGTGTCCTAATTGTGAAAGGACACATGTGTGCAAATAGAGCGCCCCTTCCTTCAGAGCATCTGGCCTGAGCTGAGGAAGAGAGCAATTTGACTGAACTAATTGTTACTAATGAAAAATTACTAGAAAGCCTTTTAACTCCTTCAGAGGAATTTGCATTTTTAAAAGAAGAAATGTTTTAAGTGAAATGTAAAACAATGTTAAAGTGAGAGTTTCCTCTCAGATTTCAGCAGAGGCCCTAAACTGAGAATAAATGGTTTAAAAAGCTTACATGTTTCGGGGGCGCCTGGGTGGCTTAGTCAGTTGAGCATCTGACTCTTGATTTCGGCTCAGGACATGATCTCACAGTTCATGGGATCCAGCCCAACGTCAGGCTCTTCACTGACAGCGTGGAGCCTGGTTGGGGCTCTCTCTCTGCCACTCCCTGACTCGTGTTGTCTTTCTCTCAAAATAAATAAGCTTAAAAAGATTTTTTTTTAAAAATAAAATAAAATGCTTACATGTTTCAAAGCAAGAGGCCAGACTGGCTTTCTTCAGGTCTTGCAGAGGAAAGACTAGTTTACACATTCTTTGTCCATTGCTCCTTAGGATACATGAGAGAAAGTGAGAAAATGTTTGGGGGAACAGTGCGACATCATTTCTCTGGAGGGAGTTGTGGAGTGATGTGTATTTCCATGCACATTCTCTTCCCTTTGGAGAAGAAAGGGATATTCCACTCCACCCCAAGAGAAGCAAAGGAGCTCCAAAAGAACCCCTCACTTAAAAAAAAATTTGTTTTAATGTTTATCTTTTTTGGGAGAGACAGAGACAGAACAGGAGTGGGTGAGGGGCAGAGAGAGGAGGAGACAGAGAATCCAAAGTAGGCTCCGGGCTCTGAGCTGTCAGCACAGAGCCCAACATGGGGTTCAAACTCATGAACTGTGAGGTCATGACTTTAGCTGAAGTTGGGCACTCAACCGACTGAGCCACCCAGGCACCCCTCTAAAGCTTTTATTTATTTGTGAGACAGAGAAAATGAACGAGTTGGGGAGGGGCAGAGAGAGAGAGGGAGACAGAGGATCTAAAGTGTGTTCTGCACTGACAGTAGAGAGCCTGACACGAGGCTTGGACTCATGAACCGTGAGATCACAGTCTGAGTGGAAGGCAGACATTTAACCGACTGAGCCACCCAGGTGCCCCAAGAACTCCTCACTTTGGGTAGGAGATGGTCAGGAGGGAAAAGAACCTGTCACCTCGTACTGAGAGTTTGCTTATAGAAATCTCTATGTCCAAGCCTGCTAAAGGATCAGAGGTGAACTCTTGGGGGAAACCCTCAAATTTATGCTCTCTGTGAATGTGGCCAATGCTCAACCTTATACTAAGAGAAATGCAAGTATTCAATGGCAGAAAAATAGATAAACTTAGGTGTACTTATTGACACATATAGCTGTAAAGATGAATGGGTGTGCCTCCACATACACACTGGCGTGAATCTCACACAGTAGTAAACTTAGAGGAAGCAGGTCACCAAAGACTACAAAAGGTATATAATTCCATGAACATAAAATGCAAAAATATGCCAAACCAAACCATATGTTGTTTAGGCTAATTTTACCTCTATCTTTTATCTGTCTATCTGTAGGCACACTTCGTTTTATTGCACTTCACAGACACTTCACTTTTTACACATTAAAGGTCTGTGGCAAGTCTGTCGGCACCATTTTTCCAGCAGCATTTGCTCACTTCCAGTCTTTCATATTTTGGTAATTATCACAATAGTCCAGACTCTTTCATTAGTGTATTTGTTGTGGTGATCTGTGATTAGAGATGTTTGATGTAACTTTTGTAATTGTTTTGGAGCTCCACGAACTGTGCCCATATTGAAACCAGTAACCAAAGGGAGACTGCCGATAATCCGCACAGATGCAACTTTTTCCCAGACCCTTTTGTGTGCCTTTACATTTCCCCAACTGCTCCTTTAGGGAGATGGAGTGGAAGGTTTTTCTCCCATCTCTCTGTTTGGCTGCCTCTCCAATAAACTCTTTCCTGACTGCATACTTGGTGTCTCAGTGATTGTGTCTGCGGTGTCCTGGGCACACACGTGGGTTCCATTACAGTAGAAGATGGGGAACTTCATTGGTTAATGTGTGTACTCTGACCCTTCCACCCACTGGCCATTTCTCTCACTGTCTTCCAGCCTCCCTATTTCCACAATATTGGAAGAGGCCCACAGTGGCCTCTCAGTGAAAGGAAAGTGAAAGGAAGATTTGCACGACTCTCACTTTAAATCAAAAGTTAGAATGGCAAAGGTTAGTGAGGAAGGCATGTTGAAAGCTGAGATAGGCCAAAAGTTAGATGTCTTTGTGCCAAACAGTCCAGTTGTGAATGCAAAGGAAAGTTTTGGAAGAAAGTTAAAAAGTTCTGCTCCAATGAACTCACAAATGTTATAAAAGCAAAACAGACTTATTGCTGGTACAGAGAAAGTTTGGTCTGGTTAGAGGATGAAACCAGCCACAACATTTCCTTAAGCCAAAGTCTAATCCAGAGCAAGGTCCCAACTCTTGTCAGTTCTATGAAGGCTGAGAGAGGTGAGGAAGCTACAGAGGAAAATTTTGAAGCTCAGGTTGGTTCCTGGGGCTTAAGGAAAGAAGTCATCTTGACAACATACAAGTATAAGATGAAGCAGTGAGTGCTGATGTAGAAGCTGCAGAAAATTATCCAGAAGATCTAGCTAAGATAATTAACGAAGGTGGCTACCAACCAACAGGTTTTCAGTGTAGATGAAGCAGTCTTCTGTTGGAATAATATGCCATCCAGGACTTTAAGCTGGAGAGGAGAAGTCAATGCCTGGCTTCACACTTCAAAGGACGGGCTCATTCTCTTGTTAGGTGCTAAAGTACCTGGCGACTTTGAAGCCAACGCTCATTGTCCTCTCTGAAAACCCTTAAGTATTGTGCTATATGTGCTCTGCCTGAGCTCTAGAAATGCAGCAACACCTGGATGACAACACACCTATTTACAACATGGTTCATTAAATATTTTAAATCCACTGTTGAGAACTACCACCGAAAAAAAGATTATTTTTAAAAATATTGCTCTTCATTGACAATGCACCTGGCCACCCAAGAACTCTGATGGAGATGTGCAATAAGATTAGTGTTGTTTTGGGGCGCCTGGGTGGCTTAGTCGGTTGAGCGTCCGACTTTCGCTTAGGTCATGATCTCGCGGTTCGTGGGTTCGAGCCCCGCGTCGGGCTCTGTGCTGACTGCCAGCTCAGAGCCTGGAGCCTGTTTCAGAGTCTGTGTCTCCCTCTCCCTCTGACCCTCCCCTGTTCACGCTGTCTCTCTCTATCCTAGAAATAAAATAAAATATTAAAAAAAAAAAAAAAAGATTAGTGTTGTTTTCCTGGCTGCTAACACAGCATCCGTTCTGTAGACCATGGACCAAGGAGTAATTCCAACTTTCAGATCTTTTTAAGAAATACACTTTGTAAGGCTCTATCTGCCATAGATAGTGATTCTTCTGATGGATGTGGGCAAAGAAAATAGAGAACCTTCTGGGAAGGATTTAACCTTCTAAATACCATTGAGAACATTTGTGATTTAGGGCACCTGGCTGGCTCAGTCAGTTAAGCTCTGTCTCCGACTTAAGTCATGATCTCGCAGGTCATGAGTTCAAGCCCCACATTGGTCTTGCTATCAGCAAAGAGCCCACTTCAAATTCTCTCTCTCCCTCTCTCTGCCCCTCCCCTGCTTGCACTCTCAAAAATGAATAAAACATTTAAAAAATTTGTGTCTCCCCCCAATAAAATACCTAGGAATAAACTTAACCAACGAGGTGAAAGACCTGTACTCTGAAAACTATAAAACATTGATAAAAGGAATTGAAGATGATGCACAAAAAATACATTTTTTGCTTGTGGATTGGAAGAACAAATATTGTTAAATGTCTATACTACCTAAAGCAATCTACATATCTAACGGAATCCCTATCAAGATACCAACAGCTTGTTTCACATAACTAGAACAAACAATCCTAAAATTTGTATGGAACTACAAAAGACTCTGAATAGATAGCCAAAACAATCTTGAAAAAGGAAATCTGGAGGTATCAAAACTCCAGACTTCAAGTTACATTACAAAACTGTAGTAATCAAAACAGTATGTTACTGGCACAAAAATAGACACATAGATCAATGGAACAGAATAGAAAGTCCAGAAATAAGCCCACATTAATATGGTCAATTAATCTTCAAAGGAGGAAAGCAAATGCAATGGGAAAAAAGACAATCTCTTCTTTGGTGTTGGGAAAACTACACTTTCTTAAACCACGCACAAAAATAAACTCAATATGGATTAAGGACCTAAGTGTGAGACCTGAAATTATAAAAATCCTAGAAGAGAACACAGGCAGCAATTTCTCTAATATTGGTCATAGCAACATCTTTCTAGATATGTTTCCTGAGGCAAGGGAAACAAAAGCAAAAAAAAAAAAAATGTTAGGACTACATCAAAAGGCTTCTGCACAGCAAAGGAAACAACCAACAAAACTAAAGAAAACCTACTGAATGGGAGAATATATTTGCAAACAACAGATCCAAAAAGCATTAGTGTCCAAAATATATAAGGAACTTATACAAAACTCAACACCCAAGAAACAATCCAATAAAAAAACAAGACATGAACAGACATTTCTCCAAAGAAGATATCCAGATAGCCAGCACACACATGAAAAGATGCACAACATCACTCATTATTAGGGAAATGCAAATCAGAGCCACAATGAGGTATCACCTCATACCTGTCAGAATGGCTAGAATCAAAAACAAGAAATAACAGCTATTGGTGAGGTGGAGTAAAAGGAACCCTCATGCACTGTTGGTGAGAATGCAAAGTGGTGCAGCCACTGTGGAAGACAGTAAGGAGGTTCCTCAAAAAATTAAAAGTAGAACTACCTCGTGATCCAGGAATCGCTCTAGTGGGAACTTACCCAAAGAATATGAAAACACTAATTCACTTATCTTATATTTATGGCAGCACTGTGTACAATAGCAAACTATGAAAGCAGCCCAAGTGTCCATTGGTAGATGAATGGATAAGGAAGATGTGATCTTATATACATACATACATAGGAATGTTTTTCAGCTATTAAAAAGAACAAATTATTGCCTTTTGCAACAACATGGGTGGATCTAGAGAAAATAATGGTAAGTGAGATAAACCAGTCAGAGAAAGACAAATACCACATAATTTCACTCATGTGTGGAGCTTAAGAAACAAAACAAATGAAAAAAGGGAAAAAAACACAAAATACTCCTTAAAAAAAAAGTTTAGTCTCTGCACCCAACATGGGGCTCAAACTCAGAATCCCATATCGAGTCACATGCTCGTCCAGCTGAGCCAGCCAGGTGCCCCAAAGACTCTGGACTGTAGAGAACACACTGGTGGTTTCCAGAGGGGAGGTGGGTGGGGTGATGGGTGAAACAGGTGAAGGGGATGAAGGCACTTGATGAGCACTGAGAAATGTGTAGAACTGTTGGATCACTATATTGTATACCTGATGCCAATAGATACTGTATGTTAACTACAGTGGGATTAACATTTTTTAAAAAATTCATAATTCATGGAAAGAGGTCAAAATATCAACATTAACAGGAGTTTGGAAGCAGTTGACTGCAGCCCTCGTGGACGACATTGAGGGGTTCAGAACTTCCGGGGAGGAAGTAACTGCAGATGTGGTGGAAATAGCAATAGAGTGAGAAGTAGAGCCTGAAGGTGGGACTGAGTTGCTGCCGTCTCATGGTTCCTCTCATGACCCAGTGGAGAGTTTCTTCTCACAGATGAGCAGAGGCATTGGTTTTTTGAGATGGAATCTACTGCTGGTGAAGGTGCTGTGAAAATTGTTGAAATGGCAACAAAGGATTTAGGATATGTCATATCTTTAAGGCAGTGGCAGGGTTTGAGAGGGTAGCTCCAGTTTTGAAAGAAGTTCTACTGTGGGTAAAATTCTATCAAGTAGCACTGTATGCTGCAAAGAAATCATTTGTGAAAGGAAGCATCAGGTGGTGTGGCTACCTTCACTGCTGTCTGGTTTTGAGAAATTGTTGTGGCCATCTCAGTCTTCAGCAACCACCACCCTGATCAGTCAGCAGCCATCAACACTGAGGCCAGACCCTACACCCGCCAAAAGATTATGACTCACAGAAAGCTCAGTGATGGTTAACATTTTTTAGCAATAAACTTTTCAAATTAAGGTATGTACTTTTTTTAGACATAATGCTCTTATGTACTTAATAGACTACAGTATACTGTAAACATAATTTTTATATGCACTGGAAGACAAAAATCATTTGATTTGCTTTATTGCAATATTCTCTTTATTGCAGTGGTGTGTTTTGCAATATCTCTGATGCTTGTATATCATTAAATTCAAAGTAGGGGATACCTCTTGAGCAGCAGGGAGCGGAAATGGTAGTGGTAAGTTATTAAGCTTGGTGACACTTCATGGGGTCATTTTATTACTATTTTTATACTTACATGTGTTATAAATACTCTGTACATTTAATTAAAAATTAAATCCAGCTTGGGGCGCCTGGGTGGCTTAGTTGGTTAGACTTAGGTCATGATCTCGCGGTTCGTGGGTTCGAGCCCCACACCGCGCTCTGTGCTGACTGCCAGCTCAGAGCCTGGAGCCTGTTTCAGAGTCTGTGACTCCCTCTCTCTCTGCCCCTCCTCTGCTCATGCTGTCTCTCTCTCTCCTAGAAATAAATAAAACATTAAAAAAAATTAAAAAAATTAAATCCAGCTTTATAAAATTCTTATTTTTTAATAATTGACTCCAACTGAATACAGCAGGGATTGTGGCAACTTGGATTCTGGCTGGGCTGCATTTGATAGAGCACCCGGGTAGGTTGGACGGTGATAAAACTTAAAATATCTTTTGTGACTACTAGCAATATTTATTTTTTGTAAGTCAATGCTTAAGAGCTTTTTTATGCTCTTGAGATAGAAATAGTAAAACTTGGGGCACTGGGTGGCTCAGTCAGTTAAGCATTTGACTTCAGCTCAGGTTATGATCTTGCAGTTTGTGAGGTCAAGTCCCGCATCAGGCTCTGTGCTGACAGCTCAGAGCCTGGAACCTGCTTCGGATTCTATGTCTCCCTCTCTCTGCCCCTCTCCTGCTCACGGTCTCTCAAAAATAAACAAACATTTAAAAATTTAAAAAATAAAAGAAATAGTAAAACTCAATGTCCTCTTTCAGTCTATACTTTCCAGAGAGTTCTGTTTAGGGAAGCTCTCCTTCCTTTATTTGCATTTCATTTATTCTTTATTCAGCGAATCTTTATTGAGCATGTATGTATGCCAGACAGGATATGGAACACCTGAAATACAGCAAAAACATGACCAGGCTCCTCGCCTCACGGAGTGCAGTCTAGAAGGCCTGACCTTCCCAGAAAATCATGTGTACAGTTTGGATCCATGACCAAGTCCCGTGGTGGAGAGTCCAGGGTATTGTGAGAACGTTTAGTAGGGGTTCAGGAAAGGCTTTCCCTAGGACATGATAGTGAAGTGGGGACCTGTAACATGAATGAGGACTAAGGGAAAGGCTGGGTTTGGACCCAGACACCTGGGGAACAAGTCTGGCGCCTGAAGCCTGGCACTTAGGGGTGACCGGCAGAAAATATGCAGCTGAAATGATAGGAACACACAAGGGTTTTGTAAGTGGGCAAGCCAGGTAATGGGGCCTCTCAGGCTGTGCTCAGGATTTTGGACTGTCATATGAGCAAGCAGAGCTGCCGAGGGGCTTTAGCTGGAGGTGAACATATTAGGTTTATGTATTTTTCAACCACCTAGGCTGCCATGTATGGGGGGGAAAGGGTTGCAAAGGGGGTACGTGAGGAAAGGAGAGTTAGGCTTCCAGAGGTCTGTGAGAGAGGGATCTGGGCTGGAGGTAAAAACTTAAGAACCATCACAGTAGAGGCGGCACGTGAAGCCAGGACACTGGATGAAACAGCATTTCCTAAAGAGGTAACTTTAAGTGACCCGTTATCTGTTCTAGTAGTACCACTTAGTCTATTCTCAAAAACCATAATTAGACCAGACATTTCCCCCACATGATAGTATTTTTGACTAGGTAATGTGAAAATTAATAAAGGGAGATGTCACTAAACTCTAGGAGGAGCCCAGAAGGGGTGCTCTCCTGCCCTACGACCAGAGGTCAATTACAGGAAGAATTGCCAATTACAGACCCCAACAGAACAATGTCAACACGAAGAATCATCAGGTATAGACCCCAGCAGGAAAAGGTGTGCTTTGCATCTCCTACATGATACCTGATTTTACTGCAACTCAACCAACGGGAAACCGCACACTTGCTTTTCTGTAATGAACTTTGGTTCTAAACAACCCCTTCAACCTTCTCCTTTGTTGGACTAGCCTATGGCTTGCTTGTCTTCAATTGCAATTCCTCCTAAAAAAGCCATTTTTTGCTGCCCACAAGCAGGCCAGGGGGCCTCAGGGGTGGGTCTGGCTTCCTGGGGGCTGAGTGAAGGGCGGGTTCAGGGCGGGGCCTGTGAACTCAAGGCGGAGCCAGCAGAAGGTGAAGCTGGGAGGAGGGACCGGCTAGAGCCGGCTGCTGCGCCCCTTGACCTTCGGCGTTCACTGTCAAGTAAGTGCTCCCTCGGGAAGCTGGAGTCTTTGTCTCTTTTTATTTTGTTTCTTTAAGTACTCTCTATGCCCAGCGTGGAGCTTGAACTGAGGACCTGAGATCAAGAGTCTCGTGCTCTCTATGGACTGAGTCCGCGAGGCACCCCAGCGTCTTTTTAAAAGGTAACTGGGCCCCTGGGATGTCACCTGGGCGGGAGATAGGATCAAACGCCTGCGAATGGTTGTAACTGTGACCTTGGTCCTGACATGGAACAGGTGGGCCAAGTAGAATTCTAATACCCATCCAGACCTGCATTGCCCGTTCTTAAAGATTTAGCAAGGAAGGGGAGCCTGGCTAGCTCAATCGGAAAAATGCGGGACGCTTGATCTCAGGGATCATGAGTCCGAGCCCTACATGAGATTATTTAAATAAATAAACATTTTTAAAAAAGCTGGGGGGGGGGCGGCACCTGGGTGGCTCAGTCTGACTTGGGCTTAGGTCACAATTTCATGGTTCGTGGGTTCAAGTCCCGCATCAGACTCTGCGCTGACAGCTCAGAGCCTGGAGCCTGCTTCAGATTTTGTCTCCCTCTCTCGCTGCCCCTCCCAAATGAAGGGTCATGCTCTGTGTCTCAAAAATGAATAAACATTAAAAACAATTAAGGGGGCGCCTGGTTTGCTCAGTGGTTAAGTGTCTGACTTTCGCTTAGGCCATGATCTCGCAGTTCGTGGGTTCGAGCCCCGCGTCGGGCTCTGTGCTGACTGCCAGCTCAGAGTCTGGAGCCTGTTTCAGATTCTGTGTCTCCCTCTCTCTCTGACCCTCCCCTGCTCATGCTATCTCTCTCTCTCAGAAATAAATAAAAAACGTTTTTAAAAATTACCTAAAAAAATAAAAAACAATTGAAAAAGGAAAAAAGAGTGGCGCCTGGGTGGCTAAGTCAGTTGAGCGTCCAACTCTTGGTTTTGCCTCGGACACAATCCCAGGGCTGTTGGATGGAGCCCTGTGCCAGCTTGGGATTCTCTCTCCCTTCCTCTCTCTTCTTCTGCCCCTCTTCTCCCACTCTCCTGTGTGCTTGCTCTCTCACTCTCTCTCCTAAAAATAAAAAAAATAATAATAATAAGATTTAGCAGGGAAAATCCAGCATTATTGTTTATACCTGCCTCCTGGGGAGAGGACTTAGGCAGCCTCAGGGTCTCTGCCAGAGTCTAAAGGTCAGTGTGGACAAATATTTACTATTTTTCTGAGGTCTAGGCAATGGCAGATTAAGCATTAAGTAGATAAGTTTTATATACCCACACCAGATTTTAGCTCATCAGTTACTCCCTTACACGAATTCAGTTTTTTGTCTGAATTAGCAAGCCCTGACGGGCCACGTCTTTCACCTGCTTTTGCGGAAATGCGTTGCGAATGTTGGTTTTCAAGTTTTGTTGGGCTCGCTGATACCTGGTGACTGGAGAGCCTCAGATTAAAGGGGCAAATGGTGCTTTGCTGAACCAGCAAACATTAGGAATCTGTAAATCCTTTGGCATATCTTAACCTTTCAGGTCCCTTATCTAGTCCACTGCTGATTAGGTCATTTGCATCAAATCCAGAATCTCCTGCCTGGTGAGAAAGGAGAGGGCTGACCGTGGCTCTTTTCAGCCTGTTTTCTGAGCCTCTTCTGTGCAGAATCTGGGCCAGTGGCGTGTAGGGGGACGGAGAACAGACGATTCTGGTTTGATGCTCATGGAGAGAGCAGGGAGCGGGGGCGGAGGGGCCACAATGGGCTTTGAAAGGGGTTGGAGAGAAGGTAAAAGCCAGCTGGTGCTGGGGGGAGGCAAGGCTGGCACCTCGGGGAGAGAGAATGATTTGGGAGCCATGGGACCCACCTGTCAAATATTAAGGGAGGAAGAGGCATAAGGAAATGGGATTTTAAGAAATTTTACTGTGTTTTATGAATTTAGTCTCTTCGGTGTAGTTTTGTTCATTTTTAGAGACTTGGGCAAAGGTGTAAATTGTTGCTGGGTTGAAACGGTAGTAGCTCGCGCTCACTGGAGGCCCTCAGTCGGGTCCCCAGGCCCCGCGTGCTCTCTCTGGCCGAGCCGACAAGGCTGTGCCCCGGGCTGCGTTGTCCTTTCACGTCTGAGGAAAGTGAGCTTGAGAGAGAAGGCCAGCCCAGCAGAGCGGTCGGTCTGAACCAAAAGCCCAGCTCATTTACAACCAAATCCTACTGTTTACTTCTTGGAGTTAAGTCATAGAATGTTAAAAATATCTTTAGTTAGGAACAAGGAACGGAAAACCTTATTTAATCCATTTGGCAGACAATACCATGAATCTTTTACTTCCACAGTAAAAAGTGGTCAATTTTATTTGTTAGCGCTGCATACATAACAAATTACCCTAAATTCCAGTGGCTGTAAAAACAAACTCTATGACCTCCCAGGTTTGGGGTCAGGAACCCAGCAGGGGCTTGCCCAGGATCGCACGAAACTGTAATCGAGGGTTGGCCAGGGCTGCGGTCACCTCAGGGCTCGCCAGGCTGCTGTCAGGCCTCCTCTGATCAGCTTCCAAGCTCACTCACAGGGGCCCCTGCACAAGGACGTCTCCCAGCACGGCCCTGGGTGCCCAGGAGAGGGAGGAAGGGAGCCCAAGCTGTCATCTCCCATGGCTTCTGCCATATTCTCTTCACTAGAAGCAGCAGGGTTAGGGCCCCACAGAGCCACAGCTAACAGGAGGGGGGCCTTGGAGGCCACCCGAGAGGCGGCCATCACAGCTGAAGGGCGAAAATAAAGACTCAGGCAGGAGACGGAGGAAAGCGGTGTGATGGAGACATTGCTAAGTGGGTCTTTTGCCCTTCAGGCTTTTTACGGACTTGTCTGGGAAGTAAAATGAATTCCAGTGTTGATGTAATTTGGAAAATCTAAAGAGTAACTACAATATAATGATTTATGAGAAATAGATATTTCATTGTTCAGAGGACGAAAATGCTTCTCAGATATGTCTGGTCTTCATCCACAGTCCCTGGGAGCACCTCAGGGCCAGGAAGGACACCAGGATGTGTTAATGAAGGAGACTTCTGGACCCCACGCCAGGGCGGGGCTGTGGCCAGGGCCACCAAGCCGGTGATCAGAGGGTTGGAGCTGCCGGCCCCAGCCCGACCTCTGTGGGGAGGGGAGGGTCTGGGGGCTAATCAGTCGCGGCTACGCAAAGAAGCCTCCGTAAAAACCCACGAGGCCAGCCTTTCGGGCCTTTCCGGAGACCTTCCACACCGAGGGGCCAGAACTCTCCGTGTGCCGGTGAGCCGGGCCCCGAGCTCCGTTAGGACGGAAACCCGGCTGCTCGGCACGTCGCCCTGTCGGTCTCCTCCGTCTGCGCGCTGATTCACATCCTTGTATCTGTGAAGGAACTGGGAAGCGGACGTAAGCGTTCCTCTGAGATCTGTGAGCCGCTCCAGCAAGTTCACAGCATCGAAGGAGGAAGCCTTGGAAGCACCCACCTGCACCCAGGTGGTCAGGGCACAGGTACCTGTGACTAGAGTCGGAGAGGGGGGCGGGGGGGCATCTTACAGGACGGGGTCCTCAACCTGTAGGATCTGATGGTGTCTCTGGGTAGATGGTGTCAGAACTGAATTGAATTCTGGGACACACTGCTGGGATCCTGAGAACTGCTTGGAGTTCTGGGTGGGGGAACTTGGAAACTGGGTGCTCAGAACCTTAGAAGAGCAACAGACGAGCATATTGAGCACATTGATTGTCTCTTAAAGACAGTCTTTGACAGATTTGTGCTTGTCTTCCGGCAGGCCATGGGGGATCAGGACTTACCTGGCATTTTGGTGTCTGGATTGGAAGGACCTCATGGTATATGTGAAGATCACATTGGAGATCTGCAGAAACACTTTAATGTCATTACGATGCAAGAATTTTTGGAAAGTAACACACAATTGGGTCCAAAGATCCAAGCTGTATATATCTGGGGTGGGAAGCCACCTGTTACCCACGAGCTCCTGCAGAGTCTGCCCTCCTTGAAGATCATTGCCAGTGCAGGGGCAGGTCTAGATCACCTGGACCTGAAGCTCGTTGCCAGCTTTGGTGTGAAGGTGGCCAACACACCGCAGGCCGTTTCCAGCCCCACAGCAGACATGGCAATGGCCTTACTGCTGGCCGCAGCTCGCAGAGTCGTGGAAGGTAAACAGTCCTTGGAGATGCTGGTTTTCCAAAGAGAGCAGATGACAGATACTTAGCACAGATGATAACATGATTTTATCTTCAAACAAAAGTCTTTCATGGGCCTTGAGTTCTTCCAGGCCTTTGTTGCCCTAGGGAATTAGAGCCACCTTCAGTCGTTTGCATCTACTTGGTGCCCGAGCCCAGCTCCCCAGCACATGTCGGCCATTGTCTCTCCCACCAAATTCCACTCGTTCACATAACAGGCAGTAATTTCAGCATCGCTATGGAAAGGCACTTGGAGTCATTCATTGGTCAGTCAGCATGCTACTCTTGGGTGAAGGCCCACCAGCGAATCGGCAGAATCTGACCTCTCCATGCAGGGGGCATCTTCAGGAAAGCCAGGCTAGCACTGCCCCTCCTCCCCAACCTCCTGATGGAGCTCTGAGCAAAGAGGAAGACGAAGCTTTGATGAAGGGGCTTGAGGAAAGAGGAAGCAGGCACCAGGCTCTGGTTCTGATTCTGGGTGCAGGTCCATGCATATGCACACACACAAACGTACCAACACCGACAAGTTTTAACCAGAAATCCTCTGTAAGGTAAAAGAAGCTGGTATTTCAAAGCTTTGCCCAGGGTGCTCTGGTTTTGTTATGAGGAAACTGTCATTTGTCCCCTTCCTTCACCCCTTGCAGAAGCCCTTGTCTTCTGTCAGGGATGCACGAGTCTGTGTCTGCCACAGGCACCCTCTAACTCATTAGTCTGGCCCAGTAAGGGCTGTGGGTTTTCTGTGTCTGGGGCCATCTGCACTGCCCACTCTGTCCCTTGTATATTTTAGGTCATAGGTTGGCTATTGCACCAGATACAGAGACCTTTTCTATGAACTGGATGGGTCAAGAAGTGACAGGGGCCACTCTGGGAATTATCGGCATGGGCAGCATTGGCTATAAGATTGCTCAGAGGGCCAAAGCATTCGAAATGAAGATTCTCTATCACAATAGGAAACGCAGGTAAGCATTTGGAAAATGGACTTGAAATTAACCGAGCAGAATGTGTACCATCACTGCCTTCAATATGGCTTGGGTGTAGTGACCCTCTGTTTTTCATAAGACTCTCTTACTCTTTCTCTCCAAAAAACACGATTGGTGGTCAAGAAAGGGATTGTGGTATTTTTGTGATTACCTAGGAATGTGGCTGTGGCTTTTTTTTATTGAAAATTTTCACCAAAAAAGAGATTTTAACTCACAACTGTATTTTGGTTTTTTTAATTTCTAAAGTGGCTTTCTTTTTCAAGGAAGCTTTCCATACCCACTGAGCAATTTGGTTCCTTTAATGTCAACTTCCTCCCTCAGCCCGACGCCCAGTCTTACTGACTCTGTCTCCAAACAGCCTTCAGACCTGCTGTTCTCTCTCACCTCATCGATGCCACTGGGCTCAGGCCCCATCCTTTCTCACCTGAAATACATATTCTCCTAAGAGGCTGTGCACATCTGCTCTTGAGCCTCCCGCCCTCCTTGCAAACCAGCCGGATGATGGCCATTGCTTACAACCTTTAGTGGTTTTCCCTGCGCGTGGAATACGTTTCTGGCTGGGAACAGTTCGTGGGTGTGTGGTGAGCCGCGAGATTGTGCGTCAGAACTGTGCCCGTTTTTCAATCACTGTTTGCACCGTGGGCAGTGGAGGGGCTTGGGTAGATGTGACGACTTTCCCTGTGACGGTCGCGCAGACACAGAGGCCAGGGTTCTCCCGGGACGAGGTGTGTGGTGTGGGCGACGTATCCGTCCTTCCTCCAGGCTGTCCCCTGACCAAAACACGTGTTCTGTTGCCCGTATTTGTGCAGTGGTGGGGTGCTGTGACCTCCGGGCTCTTGGAATTTGTGTTGGACAGTCCGCTGTTCGGGATGGCCGGGGCGGGGGTTAGGCAAACCCTGTCTGCCGCGGGCCCGGGGCGCTTGCCTTCCATTTGATAGGCAGGGTTCCCAGGCCCTCCCCTGTTTCCTTTGTTCTCTGCAGCTCGCGGTGTTTGCCGCATTCGGGAATGCTCTGTGGTCGCAGAGGCACACGCTCCTGCTCCTGCTTGGGGCGGGACCCGCTTCTTGCCAGTAGTGTCCTGTCACCCCTGAGGGTCGGACTCACAGCAGGCTCGCACCCGTCTCTGGGGGCTCAGATGAGAAGTTCCCAGCCTCAAGGAGCCTCGGTGTGGGGTGCAGCTCTGCAGACCCCAAGGCCTTGCCCCAGAGGTCCCGAGGGGCCCCCCGTGTTTCCGTGGCGGGGCGGGGGGCCCTGGACACTCCTTCCTGAGGTGCCGTATGAATTCCTGACCGAGAAGGTGGTTTTCCTTCCTTGTCCCCGTCCGTGTCCCCCTTCCTCGTCCCCTTCATAGGAAGTTAGAGGAGGAGGAGGCTGTTGGGGCCACTTTCTGTGAGAGTCTGGATGACCTGCTTCAGCGATCGGACTTCGTGCTGTTGGCCGTGAGCCTGACGCCCCAGACCCAGAGGCTGATTGGGAAGAGGGAGCTGAGTCTGATGAAGTCCACTGCCGTCCTCGTCAACATCGGCCGAGGTACTTGCCTGCGCCGCTCTGTGCGGAGGCCTGTGGGGCTGCGGGTCGACCCCGGCTGGACCGACACCTCTTTCTCCTGGGCAGCTGCGGGGTCCAGAGAGTCCGTGAGCACTGGTGGGTGATGAGCTCGAGGGAAGTTTCCATTTAGAAATATTTCTGAGTTTTGTTTTCACATCATTTCGAACCTCAAATTAGTAACAAAAAAGATGAGAATAGTACAATATGGGGTTTTCGCAGCCCAATTAGGGCATCTACGTTGGGGTAGAGGCAGCACGGTTTGGTCTTCTAGGTGTAATGAAGCAAAATTTATGGGGATAAATTTTCTGAGCCCTCACTTAAAATTTTTTTTTAAATTTTTATTTATTTTGAAAGAGAGAGAGAGAGACAGAGTGAGTGGGGGAGGGGCAGAGAGAGAGGGAGAGAGAGAATCCCAAGCAGGCTCTGCACTGTCAGCGTGAAGTCTGGCGTGGGGCTTGAACTCATGAATCTGCCAAAACCAAGTCAGACGCTTACCCGACTGAGTCACTCAGGTACCCCTTCACTTTTTTTTTTTTTAAGTTTATTTATTTTGAGAGAGAGAGAGAGAGCATAAGCAGGGGAGGGACAGAGAGAGAATCTCAAACAGGCTCCACACTGTTAGCATAGAGCCTGACTCGGGGCTTGAACTCAGGAGCAGCAAAATCATGACCTGAGCCTAAATCAAGAGTTGGACCTTAATCATCTGATCCACCCAGGTGGTCTCTGAGCCTTCACTTTAAAAAATAAATAACTTAGTATTAGCTTGGTTATTTGGCATTTATGTAGTGCTTTGTGTTTACAGACAAGAGATAGTTGGTCCTGTGCTGAGACCAAATGTTGTGGGTTGGTGTGGCATTTATAAAGAATAGAGGATCAGAGGGATGCCTGGGTGGCTCAGTCGATCAAGCTTCTGACTTTGGCTCAGGTCATAGTCTCATAGTTGGTGAGTTCCCGCCCCACGTCGGGCTCTGTGCTGACAGCTCAGAGCCTGGAACCTGCTTTGGAATCTTTGTCTCCCTCTCTCTGCCTGTCTCCCTGCTTATACTCTGTCTTTCTCTCAAAAATAAATAAAACATTTTTTAAAAATGAAAAAAAAAAAAAAAAAGAATAGAGGATCAGTGCTGACATCAGACATCCAGGCCACTCACCTTTGTGGGGTTGGGAGCCAGAGGACATGTGACCACCTGTGTGTCTGTAAAACAAGGAGAGCAGTGCTTGTCACGTGAGATACTGTAACTTGTAACAAGTACATAATTGGTCATTCAGTCAGTTGTGGTTTTCATCCATAGTTCCTGGCTCTCCACACCCCCCCCCCAATTTCCTAAGTGTAGAGAGTGATAAAAGTGTCGTGTGTTAATGAAGGAGACTTCTCTCTGGACCCCACGCCAGGGCGGGGCTGTTGCCAGGATGGCCAAGCNCTCAGAGGGCAGCCAGTTGGTCAGGAGCACAAGTGACAGCCCGGGACTTCTGACTGGTGTCCGAAGTCGGGGGTGGGGGGCATCTTACAGGCCGGAGCCCTTACTCCGCGGGATCTGACGCTGCCCCTGGGTGGACAGTGTCAGAATCTGCGGGGCCCTGCAGGTGTCCCGAGAACCGCCCGATTCTGTGTGTGCGAACCCCTACCCCACGTTGGAACCGGGCCCAGGAACTCTAACACAGTTGTTGGAAGACCAGAAACCTCACGGGGCCGGGATAATATGCTTCAGAGTTGTCTGCAAATTCAGACCGTCTAGGTGAGCAGGAAGGACCAATACTTTCAGGAATGTCGGAGACTGGTGAGCACACTAAAGATTCTGGAGAAGCGATCCCAGAATCCTAGGCTTCTCCCACAGCAGCACCAGCATACCAGGGCTGTGTCCCGGCCAGCGGCCCGGCTGCTCACATTCGGTCAGCAGAAAGGAGGCAGCCTCGGTCTTTGGGCCCCTTTCAGGGCTCTGCTTGAAGGAAAGGGCTTTCTTCTCAGCTTCTATTCAAACATGTCCTGCTGTTCTGTATTTGAAGTGACAGTTACGGATAGTGCTTGTGGCTTAGTTTTTTCATGTGTATATACAGCTATCTGGCATATATAGCCATCTGGTATATGCAGCTACCTGGTATACAGCTATCTGGTGTATACAGCTATCTGGTATATATAGCTGTCTGGTATACAGGTGTCTGGTATATACAGCTGTCTGGTATACACAGCTGTCTGGTATACAGCTGTCTGGTATACACAGCTGTCTGGTATACAGCTGTCTGGTATATAGGTGTCTGGTATACAGCTGTCTGATATATACAGCTGTCTGGATACAGCTGTCTGGTATATACAGCTGTCTGGATACAGCTGTCTGGTATATACAGCTGTCTGGATACAGCTGTCTGGTATATACAGCTGTCTGGTATACAGCTGTCTGGTATACACAGCTGGCTGGTATACACAGCTGGCTGGTATACAGCTGTCTGATATATGCAGCTGTCTGGATACAGCTGTCTGGTATATACAGCTGTCTGGTATACACAGCTGTCTGGTACGTACAGCTATCGTCTGGGGGCCATGAACTCTGCAGTGGTTTTGGGAGATAGGCCCAGGCTTGAGATCAAACAAACCTGGGCTCAGATCTGGGTTGATATGTCAGAAGCTGTGTGACCTTGGGTGAGTTTGTAACCTACAGGCCTCAATCTCCTCATGTGTAAAACAAATATTGACTTCGTGAGGGTAGTGGAGGATTTGGTGAGATAGCATCTGTGAAGGGCTGAGTGCACTGTCTGGCATGTGGTGGGCTCACGACGTCTAACGATGAATCGACAGAATGACACTCGCGTGCTCTTTGTCAGACCTTTGACAAGATCCGGATGTGTCTGGAATAGTAGCTAATGTGACCAAGACACCTTTCCCATGTACTCCTAATGGTAGTTACTGCAGAGGAATTGTCTCGTTGCTCAGGTCTGTTAGTCGATCAGGATGCCTTGGTGCAAGCTCTTCAGACTGGGGTTATTAAAGGAGCAGCACTGGACGTGACACACCCGGAGCCCCTACCCAGGTAAGAAAGCGGACAGAATCTACGTCCCTCCTGGCGCACGTGGGGCGGTCCCCAAGGGTCACCCTCCTGGTCCATGTAGGGCTGTCCTAAAACAGTCGCTGCTTTGAGCTTTTGCAGATGCGTTGTCACAGGCCTGTAGTAGAGTCTTGGCCATGCAGGGGCCTGAGAAGGGCTCTGGTGACCTGTCCTGTCCTGCAGATCATCAGACGTCTGTTTCAACACCTCCATGGACAGGGAGCTCCAGGCTCTCAGGCAGCAGCCCCCAAGGATGGAGACTGTACAGAATATCCCTGCTCATATCAAACCAAAATAGCCCTCCCCTTACCCAGTGACTCTAGTTTGGCCCTGATCATTCTCCTCTTTTACAAACCTTATGTATTTTAAGACCACCACTATGTTTCATCTTAAAAAATTTTTTCTGACGTTTATGTATTTCTGAGAAAAACAGAGTGCGAGCAGGGGAGGGGAGGTACAGAGAGAAACGGAGACACAGAATCTGAAGCAGGCTCCAGGCTGTCAGCACAGAGCCCGATGCAGGGCTCAAACCCACAAACCATGAGATGGAGACCTGAGCCACCCAGGAGTCCCTGTTTCATCTTGCTTTTATTCCCCCCTAAACATCCTTCAATCACAGCCTAAAGTACAGCATCTCCAGACACCAAATTATTATTGTTGCCTTCTAGCACTGCTGTTTTAAAGGGCCTTTGAAAATGTGCTCTCAGGAACCGGGCACAGTGTCCACATTGTGGTCTGACCACGCAGAAAACTTGCTCAGAAGTTGCATCAGCAGCCTCATTACACCCTTAGTTCATTGCGTTTTTAGTCAGCAAAAACTGAAATTATTCCCACAGTTGTTCTTTGTGTGGAATTTTACACTTATTTCTACTTAATGTCATTTGCTTCTGTGTTTTGACCCATTGATCCAGCCTATTAGGGCTACAGTCTGGATTCTGTCATTTATTTTGAATCTTGATGCTGTCATTCATTAAGCTAGCAATTCCCAGGTTTGATTCCTCCAGCTTTGATTTGTCTAGTAAACAGATTACTGTCTGAATGTTTGCTATTACAACCAAATAATCAATAACAATACACAATAATACAAAATAATAATACTATAATATTACTATACTATATACAATATATTACTATAAATAATACTATATATTACAATACTATAATACATAATAATAATACAACCAAATAAACTTTAATATCTAAGTTTATCAAGATTGACCATAGAACTTACATTTTGGAGAAAAGCAATAGTTTATCTAGAGCAGCTGTTCTCAAAATGTGCTCTGTAGACGCTTTCAAGGGGTCCGTGAAGTCAAAATTATTTTCACAATACTGTAAGATGTTATTTACCTTTTCACTTGTGTTTCAGTATAGTGCACAGTGGAGTTTTCCAGAGACTGATGACATGTGGTTATCACTCTGACAACGAAACGTGTGCTTCTAGGTTGTTGTATTAAATTTTTTGTTAGTTTTAATCTCTAATACAGTAACTGTTGATAGATACAACCCACAAAAACAAATGTTCTCTGTGGCTCTCAAGTTTAAGAGTGTAAAGAGGTCCTAAAACCAAATGTTCGAGAACCACTAACATAGAACAAAAAATTTTTCAATGTAAACTAAGAAGCTTGAGCATTTTAGACAGTTGTCAACTTAGAAACCTAGAAGTCTAGTGCTCACCTGTTGGCTAGTCTGCTAAGATGAGCTTTTTATTAGCTTCATTAACAAGTCACAAGGCAAATACAGGACGGGGGGTAGATCTCTAAGTTTATCAGGATTATCATGTGACTTATTTACATGAGGTGGTTGAATCTTAACAGTGCCAGTGACACACCATATTGCAAAGTTGTCATGGTACAACTCAGTTTTATTATATAACAAATAAGTGACAGTTATAGAGGTATTTGCTATGCTTTCTCAACAGAGTTGGCTCTTGCCTGTACACCCCATATTATGGACAGGTGTTCTTGCAATTGGCCATGAGTCAGCTATTTCTGAGTTCCAAGTCAGTTGAGACAAAACCAGTCACCCTGTCTCAATTAAGTTGTATATGAAGACTGGCTTCCAAGCCGGGCTGTTATACAGTAGGGCCCTCCTCCTTCCCGTTAGGAGGACAGAAGTGTTTTTCAGAAGAGTTCTTGTCCTGTCTAACTGTATTATAGGCTTTAAATTTTGATCAATTCCGGGGGCAAGGACAAAGTGTTGATATAAATTACAAGTGCCCCCCAGAGAACTTCCACAGGTTTTGGGGTCCATAAGACCCAGAGGTGTGCCCTTGAGCCTCAGCTAGGATAGAGGGTTATTGCTGCCTATTTTGGCCTTTGTATTAGAATAGTCAAGAGGCCCTCTTTGGGCACATGACTGCCCTTTCATCATGCTGGTTTTTAGTGTTTTCCATCATTTCAGTCTGCTGGACCACTTCATTAACACTTCCTTGTTTTCCCAGGCTGACTCCCATCCTCTCCCTTCTTCCTGGGAGACAACTCTCTCTAACCCAATTCTAGGTCATAAATATTTTCCCTCTGAATGCCACCACTCACTAATGGCACATTCAGCTTGTCCCATGATGTCTAGACTAGCACCCATATCCCAAAGGCCTTTTTTGTTTTTGTGGACCAGTGTTGTTTAATCACCACGTATGTTGTGCCATTGTGTGCTATGGCCTGAGTGTAGTCAGGATACATGTTTTGCACCCAAAAAATGCCGGGCTCCCCATAGTGGGGTTAGATGAGAGTGGTGATCATACCTAGGTATAATTTAGAATGTGCCAGAAGGCCACACATAGCTTCCCTCTCTCAGTGTGGGGACAGAAACCCAGAAGTTGAAATTAGAGCAAACAATGCTGAATAGTTGCATCTGCATTTCAGAGATCACCCTTTACTGACGTTGAAGAACATCACTCTGACACCTCACGTTGGAAGCGCTACTCATCAAGCCAGGCGACAGATGATGGAAAATTTGGTCGAAAGCATCCTGGCCTCTCTCCATGGCCTTCCCATTCCTAATGAAGTGCGACTTAAACGGGATAATTCAGTGGGGTGACATGAGGCAGATTAAACGGGAAAAAAAAAATCTTGTTTCGTGTATTTACGTTACAATCCATCATACAGATCAATATTCTTCTGGGCGAAAAACCTTAAGAACAGCGCTCACGTTAGTGGAGAACGCGGCGGGCNAGCGGGTTCCGCGGCGTCCCCAACGCAGCCGCGCGGGGCACCCCAGCAGCCGGCAAGGGCTGGCCCTGGATGGGAACCCTGGGCTCGGTCTGCGCATTTCCCAGCGGGCCGCACGGCCTTTCATCCCGTTAGACCCTCGTAGGTCCTCGGATGACAGCCCCCCCGACTCGGACCCCCGATCCACGCCTTTCCGTTATTCCAAAAGCGGGTTTCGAGCACCGTCCGCGCGCCGCCTACGTGCTGTTCGAAGCGCCGGGGCTTCCGTGGGAACGGCGCCCGGGATGGGGCGCTGCCCGCTGGGGGGGGACAGGAGCGCCGGGCCGGGGCTGCGGACGCGGCGCGCCTCCTTTCCGGGACGCGNCAGTCTTGCCCTTTAGGTTGATGATTTCTGAAGAATCGCCGCCAGTGCCACTCATCACATTTGCTCCTGTGCCCACTCAGCCTTTTTCCTGTTTTGTTTTGTTTTTATAGTTGAGCTAATTACGATTTCCTAAACGCTAACGTGTGTCAGGAACACACGAAGAGAAGTGGTGTGTACATTTCTGTAGGTTCTTGTCACCAGCAGGGTTTTTAGTAGATTCTCCAAGGAGGGAAGGGGAATAATGTGTGCGCGTCTTCTTCCTATGGTAACGCTTCCTTCGTTGGCTTCGTTTGAGGATCGTTTTCTAATCCCGAGACGAATAGAAGACAGTACGTTGATTTCCATAGCACTTTCTGTTCTGACTAGGGTAGATTGGTTTGTGTGTTTGTTTTCCTTTAATAGATTAATTTTTAAAAACATTTACAGAAAAATTGTTAAGAGTTCAGAGTTCGCACATAACCACACTCCATGTCTCTTATGTTAACATGTTGGTGTGGCACGTTTGTCATGTTAATGAGGCAGTGTTGATACACGATTATTAATGAAGCATATGCCTTGTTCCGGTTTCCTTAGGGTTTTTAAAAAAATTTTTAATGTTTATTTATTTTTGAGAGAGAGAGCGCGAGCCCGTATGCGCGCACCCACGAACGGGGGAGGGGCAGAGAGAGGGGGAAACAGAATCCGAAGCAGCTCCAGGGTCTGAGCTGTCAGCACAGAGCCCAGTGTGGGGTTCTAACTCATCCACTGTGAGATCATGACCTGAGCTGAAGTCAGACACCCAACCGAGTCACCCAGGTGCCCCTCAGTTTCCTTAGTAAAAACTAACATCCCTTTTCTGTCCCAGGATCCCATCCAGCCCCATTACATTTAGTTGCTCCTCTTGACTGGCAGTTTCCCAAACTGTTTTTGATGACCTTGATGGGTTTAAGGAGTTATGGTTAGGTATTTTCTAGGGTGCTCGTCTGTTGGAATTTGTGTGATTTTTCCCCCTCATGGTTATGTTGGCATTGTGGGCTCTTGGGAGGAAACCAGGGAAGGAAAGTGCTGTTTCCATCCGGTCCACGTACAGACCGTCAGCCTGGTTTGTCACTGTTGGCGCTGCCCTTGATTATGGCCACGTCTATCAAATTTATCCACTGTGAAGTTACCTGCTCCCCCTTCCATAGTATTATTTTTTTAATGTTTGTTTATTTCTGAAGGGAGGAAGCAGAAGATCCAAAACAGGCTCTGAGCTGAGAGCAGAACCCGACATGGGGCTTGAACTCACAGACCGTGAGATTATCATACCTGAGCTGAAGTCAAACGTTCAACCAACTGAGCCACCCACGTGCCCCCCATACTGTTTTCTTTAGGGGGATTTCACTGTGTGCAGCCCCTACCTAAGGAGGGGAGTCACACTCTTGAATTGTTTGCAATTCTGTGAGAGATGCATATCTTGTTCAGCATTTACCAATTTGTGTGGACATTTACCAGTGTGGACTGAACAGGTGTTAGCCTAGTACTGCTTTGTTTTGCTCAGATTGTTTCAGCTTTGACCAGTGGAGCTCTTTCGTTTAGCTCCTGTAGATCTTTGACACACTCCTCATTCTGGGTTTTGTGGTGGTTTCTAAGTTTAAAGTTTTTATTTAGCGCTTCTTTTCTGGTGCATCCTTTCTCAGCCCTAGAATTAGCCACGTCTCCATATAGCTCTGGTTGCTGTTACTGCAGAGGCATCAGAAACGATGGTTTGGGAGCCGGCGTGTCTGCCGTTAGGACTTTTCAGCTGACAAAGCAGAATACACGCTTACTTTAATTTGTTATATACACTTGCCTGTAAACGTTTCCGTATGTGACCGCCGTATTGGTACAAAGAGGAACTTGAGTCCGTACTGATATCCACATGGCTCATCTGGCGACCTTTCCCCGCTTGTCTGTAATCTCCCCCTGCAGCAGGGAGGCCTGCCTCCCCTCCACCACCCGTGTTACTCATGCAGCCCCAGCACGTGTGTGGCTGTGTGCCCCTGGGAAACTGCGGTATCCAGTGTGGTACAGTGTGCAGTGCAGCATGGTAGGCGTTCTTCTAATATTCTCTTTCTCCACCTTGGGGTTGGAATAGACCTTAAGTAAACATCAGGAGGTTGAATGAAAACTGTCCTCTGTCTCCCCTACAACCTTTGTTGTTGATTAGATTCTAAATTTCTTAGCCTCCCAGTAACATAATTTCTGTGCCCAGTTTAGCCCCTTAGAAAGAATTTTGGTTAAGCGTCTGGTTTTGGCTCAGGTTATGATCTCCCCATTCATGGGTTTGAGCCCTGCATCGGACTCTGTGCTGACAGCTTAGAGCCTGGAGTCCACTTCAGATTCTGTTTCCCCCTCTCTCTCTCAACCCCTCCCCCACTTGTGCTCTGTCTCTCTCAAAAATAAACATTAAAAAAAAAGAATTTTGGTACTGTAATATTGAGTTGGTGTATGTAATATTTTTTTCTTTCATTTGCCTTCAGTATTATAGTTCTTATTTTCTCCCCACAGAAAGAAGTTTTGGTATGAAGGTCCTTCCTTGGGCTCTCACTTGGTAAGTCCAGAGTAGCAGCTGCTGTCGACAGTGGTGGGCGTGAGGTTCCAGAAGTCGGCAAAGCTGCAGCCTGGCGGTCCTTCCGTCTCCAAGTTTGAACGCACGAGTTCCGCAGGCGGGGAATAGATACGCTGGTAGAGTGAATGTAGACCTAAAAAAAAAAAGTCATACTAAAGTTTTCTGGAATGTTGTCTCTGTTATCAAATACTAAAGTGGTTTTTAGTGTGTGTGCATGACACGTGTAGATATAGTGCAGAGGTCTAAATAACAAATGGTTCTTGTTAGGAAAATTACGTTTTGTGTTAAAAACCACTGAATCGTGTATCTTGAGAGAAGGAGAATTTTATGGTATGTGGATTATGTTTTAACAAGATTTGGGGGAGGAAAAATACATACGGACAGTACTTTTAAGTTTGGAGGGGCGCTAGTAGGTAAACTCTACGCAGGATGGTTATGAAAGCTGAGGTGGCTGAGGGTGACGTTGGCTTTTTGTTTTTCAAGGCGTTGAGTCCTTCCCAGCCCCCTTTTTGTAAATTAGGACAAGTAACAAACGGTCGTAACGTTGGCCTTTCTGTCTGTTCTCGGTGAGATGTACAAGCCGTCCCGGGTGGAGTCCCTAACGAAGAGCACCTCCGGGAAAACCAGGAAGGAGGACCAGGTGCGCCTGAGGGCCCTGAACGGCCTCCTCTACAAAGCGCTGACCGACCTGCTGTGCACCCCTGAAGTGAGCCAGGAGGTCTGCGACCTGAACGTGCAGCTCTCCAAGGTAGGCGCGCGCCAGGGTGGGAGGCCTCTGTGTCCTCGGGGCCGGTCTGGCCTGTGGTTGGGAAGAAGGCAGTGTTCCCGACACGGGGTCTTGGACGTTCAGAAGTGATGCTAAGTATGACCATTGAAGTCGTGAAGACAGAGGGTATGTGTGCACATGTGTGTGGTGGTGTGCGGGCACCGAGGGCGCGGTCAGGGGGGTGGAGGGTGTCCTGGGGTGGAGACCGAGGGGCCTTCCTGCCGCCTCCGTCTGCCTGGAGCGAGCTTAGCCAGAGGGAAATAGGAAGATGAGGGGCAGTTCCGGAGGTTCTGCTGTGCGCTGTGGGTTGGCGGCGGGGAGGATGGGGCTTGGGATTCCGGGCCCAGCTTCAGCCCGTGAGTGCGTGGCAGGGCGTGGTGGCCTGTCGCGGAGCCCGCGGGCGCGCTGCTTCTGAGTGGCGCCTGCCTGGAGCTGAAGACTGCCGTCGAGCTGGTCTTTATCTGCTGATTGTGGTCTCCGGAAGCCCACGGAAGCGGAAAGTGACCGGCGCTGGGGTGGGTGGGCCGCAGGTCTCTCTGACTTCAGACTTCTCGGCCTGCCGCGTGTACTGGAGGGCCACCGTCTCCGCCGAGCAGAACGCGCACACAGAGGCCGCCCTGCGGAGGAGCGCCGCACACATGAGGTGACCGCGCCGCATGCTCGCTTCCGCTCCCACCTGCGTTTCCCGCCTGCTGCATCAAGTGTTTTTGCTTTTAAGGAAAATTTGGAAAGCGTTTTCTTAAATTTCAGGATTCAGTATACATTTGCGTGCAAAACATAATCTTGCACAGTGGTTCTCAAAGTGTGGCCCCTGGGGACTGGGCCCGGCACCCAGGAGCCCCTGTGGTCATTGTAGCTTCATGCCACGTGCCCCCCGTAAAACACACGCCACTTTTATCTGAGAGCGTCCCTGATGAATAAGCAAGAGCTACTAATTCTATTAAATCCCAACCCTTGGGTGCCTGTCACTGTAATATTCTGCGTGGTGGGAAGCGAACCGAAACTGACCTGTGCTGGTGTGGCCTCTCGGAAACACAGCTGATTGTGAGCTGAAGTAGACACTGTTCTCTGGAAATAACAAGTGAACCAGCTCTAGATTTTTTTCAGATTTGACAGACATTCTCTCTAAAATGAGCAAAGCAAACCTAGCACTTCAGGGAAAACAACTGACTGTACTTGTTGCCAGTGATAAAATTCAAGCTTTCAGGTGAAAATTGATTTTAGAAAACCTGTACCCACCACCGTGATTTTGATAGCTTTTTGATACTTAAAGACTCTTAATGAGATTGTTGGGAACGTTAACAAATGGAGTGTTGTATTGTACAGTGTGTGAATATTCTGAAAATCCGGGTAACCTGGTGAGTTGATATTTTCCAAATGCCCAGTGCGTGAGGTTATAAACTCAAGCATAGGGAAGGGCCCATTCAAGGTGTAAGATAAACTGATGGATTTTAATATAACAATGTGACATTCATTGACCTGGTTTCAGATTCCACTTTGCAACTAACTTTTAACAGTATCATTTGTTGAATTTTTGTGGAGTATCAGAGAAGATCCCATCCTGTCTGTTCATTTACCCCTTTTCCAGTTATAGGGCAGTGTGAGGCCGGAGTTTCTTCTGTTTCAAACAGAAAAACAGCAGCTTGAATGCAGATGCAGAGGGGAGAATCCAGCTGTCTTCCGTTAAGCTGGGCATTGGAGAAACTTGTGACTATGTAAACAAGGCCACATTTCTCAATGAGTTTTTTTTAAAATAATTGTTTTCAGTAGTTATTTTTCACTAAAAATATCCATGTAAACACTTAATAGATTTGTTACCTTGAATGAATTAATGCATGTTTTTCAAATTCTCACTTTTAATATATCGTGCGGTAGAAATGGACAGATATGACACACATTAACAAGAGCTCTCTGGTGTTCTCAGTAATTTTTAAGAGTATAAAGGGGTCTTGAGACCAGAAACTTTGAGAACTACCAAGGTGGGTGCTAGAAAGCAGTTACTCTGTTTTCTCCCCAGTCTTAGGAAACGCAGAGCCCTGACCAAGCAGCACTCTCAGAGCTGGCTTCCTCCTTCCTGCTTCCTTCCTCTCTCCGTTCCTCTGCTTCTCCCTTGCACCTCACACTTCACTTTTAGGAGAGGGGCCGGAGTCCTGTGTGGAAAAGATTTCCGAGGAGTGTTGCGATAACAGTGTTGCTTTCTGAGGAGTTTTAGGTTGTCAGAAAATGCAGCTGAACAGACGATCCCTTTCCCCGCTCTTCTGCTCACCTGAGGTTTGGTCTAGAGGCTTCCCTGCAATCACGTGCCAGGACCTGCCGTCACTGTGCAGGGAGGCTGTGCACACAGTGCGTTTGCTGCGCACCAGGCCCAGTCGATTCGCGTTAGGCTGCTTGTATTGAGTGACTGATGCGGAACATGATGTGTGCCTGAGGATGGTCGGCGCACTTGTGTGGCCTTGTTGCCAGTGAGTGTCCGTTGGAATGGAGCCTAGGCAGGTTGTTGGTGCCCAGACCACATGGCTCACTGCCACGGTGCTGCCCGGGAGGTGTCTAAGCGAAGATCAGGTTATTCGTTAGGATCTCAAGAGTTGGGGGCACCTGGGTGGCTCAGTCGGTTAAGCGTCAGACTTCAGCTCAGGTCATCATCTCACAGTTCGTGGGTTTGAGCCCCATGTTGGGCTGTACTGACAGCTGAGAGCCTAGAGCCTGCTTTGGATTCTGTGTCTCCCTCTCTCTCTGCCCCTCCCCCACTCACACTCTGTGTATGTCTCTCTCTCTCTTTCTCTCTCAAAAAAAAAAAAAAAAAGAGTTGGATTTAGGCAACTAGAAACAGTTGTGATGATGTGTTTTGTGTCCCCTCTGTGATGCGGCAGTTGGCTAAGGAGGACTTTCCTCGGCTGACGTGTTCCTGTTTTGAGTAACATGATAAGCAGATCTTCTGCCTTCTCGCTCCGTGAGACTATTGTCTGTTTTCTGTCTGCTAAGTGTCACCTGCTCCTACACAGCGTACTTGTCTGTCTCCAGGCATATTTTGATGTCCCAGCAGACCCTGAGGAATGTGCCACCAATAGTGTTCCTTCAGGACAAAAGAAGTGCAGTTCTAGCTGAGGTAAGCCTTCTTCATTAGTTTTCCAAACAAGCTTTTATCTGAGTAAGATTTTAGATTTAACTTTGAGATATCCGAATGATGATGTGTACAGTTAAAGGAAGTAACCTTTGGAAGAGTTCAGATGAGGAGTGAGGCCGCCATGCCTCTGTCCCTGCCAGACTCCCCAGAGGGAACCGCTTTTTCAGGCTCTAATTTTTAACTGCTTACCACTGTATCTCTACCTGGGAAACCAAGTCTCTGTTTCCTGACAGAAAGTTGATGCAGGCGGAGCCGCCTTCCTCCCTGGATTTGAGCATCTGCAGTTACTTTACACCAGAGCTTACGTCTCTAACTGTTTCGTGGTTATTTCCCTTATTTTAAGTACAAGTTAATTATAAAGGTTAAAACCCGTGTATAGATATGTGTGTGTGTATATTTATATCTGCGTGGTATTATTTGGTGGTCGTTAAGGTATGTTACGCGTTTAAAAAGTTTACAGTAAGTAGCATTTATGGTTATCATTAGGTGACTGTTACTCACTGCAGGACTAGGGGGTGGTGAGAGCCACAGAGGAAAACCGACCTAGTTGGACAGTTTTATCTTTGTTATTCATCATACAGGCAGAACTGAAAACCTTATACAGACAATAACCTTGACAGGGGATTTTCTTAGCGAGGAACGGAGACAAAGGGGTGAAGTGACCAGTGCCACTCTTAGAGCCCCCGGGAGCGCGTGGGTCACGGGGTGCGCGGCAGGGAGCGCGGCAGGGGGCTCACGCGAGCCGCCGGCCGGGGTTGGGGACGCAAGTGCCGCTGCTGGAGGGGAGCCCTCTGTCTTGCCGTCCCAGGCGTGTCCCTCTCTCGCCGCGGGCCCTGCCCAGCTCCATGGGTTCCTTTCTAGAAAAAGTGACCAGGGGGAGGGAGGCACGTGCTCAAAGCATCCTGGAGCAGTCCTTTCTCAGAAGTGCTGCTGGGCGTTCGCGGTGGAGGCCACGTGGGCCTGCCCCGCGTCTGTCCCTGCGGCCTCGTGTGCCCGGGGCAGGGGTTAGGCTTCCGCTCCTCTTGCCGGCACTGTCGTGAGAAGCCGGCGGGGCTGGACCCGAGGGGTCTCTGGTGTGGGTGCGTGGCGAGCCGAGCGCGGTCACTGTTGGCTTGTCTCATGTCAGTGCGGGGACACTCGTGTACGTGTGTGACGGGGTTAAAGTCAGCCAGTGGCAGAGTCACTCGGATCGACGCACAGATCTGAAGCTGGGGTTTGTGGATGACACGGAGTCTCACACCCGGCGCGTACCTGTGTCTCGTGTCGGCTGCGCATGGGGGTGTCGCGGGCCGTGGGACGTGGTAGCGGCTGGCAGTGGTTTCAGCCCCGCACTTGGCGGCGGCAGGAAGCAGAGCGGTGGCCAGCTGTGTCCGTGCCGGACCCCGAGGGGCACTTGGCGCCACCGGAGGCCCTGGCGGAGGTGCTGGGCGGCGCTGGCGTCAGGAGAACAGGAAGGAAAACCCCAGGGAGATGGGTGCGTGCCCTTCTCCCGTGTGGCTTACACGCGAGCGTCGGTGACCACACCGAGTGTGGAGGAATCACGGGCCTGTGTCCTGCCCCCCCCCCCCCACATGCACACATCTGTGACCCGAAGCTCCCGCTCGGAGCCCACAGAAACACATGTGTGCCAAGGCGTCCCAGCTCCGAGCCAGCGGGGAGCGCAGAGCCAGAGGAGAGGCCGTGTTCCCCGTGACTCCACCTGCAGGATGTTCAGGGACACGGGCTACTGATCTGCGGTGACGGAAGTCAAACCGGTGCCTGTCTAGTGGGGAGTGGCCAGGAGGGCACGGAGTTTCCTGGGGTTCGTTTCCGGAACGTCAGGGGGACGTCCGTGGGCACAGTCCCTTTGTGACATGCCACCAAGCCGTACGCTTAACGTCCTGTGCACCTCTCACGCTTGTTACATTTCAGTCACAGGGTTTGTAAAATGTTGATGTTATCATAATTACAAAGAACGAAAAGGGAATTTTTAAAGAAAATACATAAACTGTGGCCTGAGTGTTGGGATTTACTACACATTTGCTGGCCTCCCCGCTGACCCAGGCTTCTGGGAGCAGGTGTCCGGCCGAGCTCCCTGACCCTGTGGGCCTCGTGCTCGAGTCTGTGCTCCTGTCTCTGCCCGAGTGTCCCCCCAGGGTCCCCCCGCCCCGAGCCTGAATTTCTCCCTGAGGTCAGCGGAGCCAGAGGTTCTGTGCAGCCGGGTTCGGCCCAGGGCTCAGCCCCGCGGCCTGTGTTGATGCCTAGGAGTCTGCTTTGGTTCTTTGTTAATAAGACTTTCAACGTGAGCTTGGGGCNGGTATTTTCTGTGGACTGATTTTCCTCCTGGTTCTGCCGTGGCCTGTGGTGGTGTGGTCTGTTGCTGCAGAACAGTGTGCCGTCCCTCAGTGTCCAGGGAGCGGGGGCGGTAGCGCCCTGAGGGGGCAGCGATACGTGTGCCCCCACCGAGGGGGCTCTTGTTTCCAGATTGGGCCCCTTGGCCACCTGGGAGGTGGAGTCACACGCCCGACCCCCGACTGTGGCTTCGTCGCTCCGCCAGGAAGCTGTCTTTTCCCAAACAAACAACTTCTGCGCCCAAATTGAAGTATTTTATACAACTTCATTAGGAATCAGGAAATGTTACTTAATTGAACTAATACTTAACTGGTTTCTTCATAAGTTTGACTGACAGTTACAGGTTTTAAGTGTAGTTCTAGGAAAGCCTCGGTTTGTTACCAGAGAAAATGTGATTGTTAAGTAGCAGGTGTTTGAGAGGACAGACTGGTGAACAGGGCCTCGTCCCTGGGGGCGCCAGTGGAGGGGCGCGGAGGGCCGTCGGAAGGCCTGTGCTCGAGCTGGGCCGTGGTGCAGGTGGCGCAGAGGTGTGGTTACTGATTTGCTCTCTCTTCCCCTTTCCAGGTTGATCGGTTACTGGCAAGTGCTGACTTTGGGCCCCCAGAGGAAAGAGAAGACTGTGTGCACAGTGATGCCAGGTACACGTGCACGTGGTTTTGATTGTCCTGCACAGACGCCCTGGGGTGGTTCCTGTAACAGCTGCCCCGCTCTGCACCCCCGGCCACGCACTGACCCAGCAGCCTGGCAGTGGCCTGTGGCGGTTCCAGGGCCGCTCTGCCGTGGTCCCGAGCACTCAGCAAGGCTGCTGGGAGTGCTCGGTGGCCTGCCCGTCCGTGCTGGAGTCCGTGCTGTCCGTCCGTGTGCCATCGCTATAGCGACTCGTGGAGGTGATAGGTGTCTCTCCCTCGCCCTTGTCCACTGAGCACATTTTCCCTGAGCGTGTCCCGTGGCTCTGCTCTGGCACATGCCGTGCGCTTGTGAACAGAGCCACAGTGGAGCCTTTGGAGCTTGCGTGTTGCCGGTGGAGGCCAACAGGGAGCAGCGAATCCACAGATGATTGAGTGTCAGGAAGGGCACGTAGGACACCCCCTCCAGCTCGGGGTCTGGAGTCGGTGGGCGGTGCTGCAGTGAGAAAGAGACGTGAGGTGCATGTGGACGGGCCCCATCCGGGTGCGGGAAGAGCTTCGGCGGGTCCCGAGCCTGTGTCCTTAGAGCGGGCGTGTCAGTGTCAGGGGCAGCGCTCTCGGGACTTGGGTGGGTGGGGCCCCCAGTGACCCGCCTGCCAGGGGAGGGGACGCTGTGCCCTGAGGCCCCAGGCAGCAGTGAGTCCCCGCGTCCCGGACCAGCAGGGGGTCGAGCCTTCCGGAGCAAGCAGGAGGGGCTTAGAGGCAGGACATGGCTGCATTTGGGTTTTGACAAGTACCCTGAGCGGCAGGTGTAAAGGACCTTACTCGCAATTCTGCCTCGCGGGCCTGCCACACTCCTCGCTGTGTCTGGGGAGAAGCAACTGGAAGCGCGTCTGATGGGAGGGCCGTGTCGGAGCTGCCCTGGCTGCAGTGTGCACGGCCCCAGGAGCGCCCCACAGCGGAACCCCTTCCTTATGCCTTTGCCCCCGGCCTCCTCCGGACGCCAGGAGGGGACCCAGGAGCCCCCACGCCGCCCGGCTTTGCCCCTGCTTCACCTGACGTCTCTTCTCCCCTCCAGGGACCGTGGGGCCCTGGACGCCCCTTCGCCACGCAGCACCCCGGGCTCTACCGCCTGCTCCAGTCTGTGCGGGATCGATCACGAGGCGCTCAACAAACAGATCGTGGAGTACAGGAGGAGGAAAGAGCGAGGGCACAGGGGCGAGCGCCCCGCGGAGATCCACTGACACACACCCGAGAGGGAAAGGCGGCAGCCGCGCCCTGTGCGGATGGCGGCCTCTCCCGCGGGAACCACCTGTTGGAGGCAGCGAGCGACCACCCGGACCCTGACCTGGAGGGCTCCTGGGGTGCAGGACGGGTGGAGGTGACCGAGGGGTGTGGGGCTCCGCTGCGCGGAACGGCGGTCCCACAGCCCAGCGGACTCGTAACTCAGCCTGAGAAGCAAGGGGCTGTGGGACCAGTCAGGCCTCCTGGTTCCGCTTCTCACGCCTGGCGGCTCCCAGCGAGGAAAGCAGAGCGTCGCTGTGTTTGCACGTGTTTCCGCTCACACCCTAAGCGCTGTCCTCCTGGGTGACGTTGGAAAGGCCCTGAGTCTAGTTGCCCCGCGGGCAGGACAGCTGCCGTGTGGCTCAAGCCTGTTGGAAGGAAGTGAAATAAACCCTCCTCCGGGTCCGACCCAGAGCAGCGTGCTTGTGGGTGTGGAGCCCCCCCGTTTCCCAAGCAGCGTCAGCGTGAGATCCTGAGAAGGGCGTCAGCGCGGCTTGGATGGTGAGACGTGTGTTAGTGAGACGGCGCAGGGAGGCTCGGGACTTGGCTTTTGTAAACCGCATCAGGAAGGGAGCGCTGCTGTCACCTTGGCACCTTCTGTGTAGGCGCCTGGGGCCAGGGCCGGTGCCCAGCAGGCAGGCGGCCCCTCTGGGAGGGCCTGTCACAGGACATGGGCAGACCGCTGCGAGGTCTAGGCATGTAGCTGTCTGGTGGCATTTGTGTGACTCTGTCCTGGAAGGTACATGCAGCCACGCGTGTGGAGCAGTTCACCTGGGAGTGCAGGTGCTGACGTGCAGACTGTCACCTTGTGAAAACACACGCGCTTTGCCCGAACCGGCGGTGGGAGGACACAACTTGCGCCTGCTGTCTTGAAAGGGGAGCTCGTCTGCCCTATTTCCCGGAGGTGGGGACGTGCTGTGCAGGGCCACTCGGGAGCTTCAGGGTCATTCAGGAGACTGAGGGAGAGGGGAGGTGTGGCCTCTGCAGGAATGAATGGCCGAGGCTGGACCGCGGGAGTAATTCCAGCAGCCTCTGGGCTATCGCAGTGCTTTCTGCTCGTTGGGTCCTGGCCCTGGGGGCGGATGTGCAGCGGAGGGAGTCCTGGCTGGTGTGCGAGAGTGAGATAAAGGAGGTGTTTGGGAGTGTGGGCTCCGGATTGGTGGGTTTGCGTATAAAAGGTGAGTTCACAGGGGAATGGTCTGCTGTCTTTAGGAATTAGCCTTGGGAGGGGCAGTCTGTCCGCAGCCAACAAAGTTCCCGAGATGTTAAAACATCACAGATACGTAGCTTGAAAGTCAGGACTAATACAGACCCTGCAGCACCAACCAGCCCGCTCTGCTGACCGCAGATCTGGCGCCCGCTGCAGAAGGCGCCCAGACGTCGGTGCTGAGCCGCGGGCACACGGCCTGGATTCCTGGATCAGGAGTGCAGTGTGCCGAGAATGGGGACGTGCCTGTTGGCGTTCCGTGTCAGAGCGGTGGGGACTGGGAGAGGCCGGCGCCGGCTGGCCCTTTTCTCTCTTCCACTTGTGTGTCCAGACTCAGTTCTGTCAGAAGTCAACAAATGGCAGGAAAAAGGTGTGTTTGCAGACCTGGGAAATTCTGTGCTCGGTGCTCCTACAGGTACCCTTAAGTTCTCCCCGTGAGTATGGTTTGAGACCAGAAACGGGGCAAGACTAGAGCAGAGACGGAGGTTTTACAGGGTTAGAGGTGATGCTAACAGTGTCTGTTCGCTGCTGGCGTGTAGTTCCCTGCCCGTGTTTCCGGGATCCATCGTCTCTTTGGTACGAAAAGAAACCTCACTAACCACAGGACTTCTGAGGACAGAGGGTGCATCCTCGCTCACCTTGGATTTTGTTAAAAGGACTTGGAACTTCAGTTAAAGTGCGTTCAGGGAGCTTCTGGGTTGGTGCAGGTGGAGCCGTGGCGTGTGCGCGTGGCCGCTCCCTGCCTTCCCTGCCGCTTCCGTGGAAGAGCCTTGGTTTTCAGTCGTTGAACGTTCTCTTCGTGTCCAGAAGAAGGGTTTCCTCCCTCGAGGAAGGAACATCCTGGCCGTCTAGGTCCTGTCAGTAAACTTCAGAGTATCTCCGCCTTTCTTACGGCATCTTCTCTGTTCAAGAGTTTGTGGTACATGCTTTTTTTTTTTTTTGAAAATAAAAAATACTTAGGATAAAGTGTATTCAACACCACAGTTAAATGTCTGACACATCTAAGCTCTAGAGTGAGGGAAAGGCAAGCCCATGCGACCCCAGCCCTTACTTCGCTCGTGCTCTGTGCCCTCCTGCTGAGGTGTGGAGCCCAGTTTGTGAAGTCCCGTGTCCAGGATCGGCCCAGTTCCTAATTAAAGGCCATCAAAATTACATGAAATGTAGCACTGGGAGGAGTATGTCACGTGACAAAATAGAACTCAATTGCCTTTCAGTAGCTTGAGATGAAGAACCAAAATCAATCAAATGAAGCTTGACAGGGATACATGTAAATTCTTGTGATTAAGATTTAAAATACTAATTCCTGAACTGCAGCATTACAGCCCCAGTGAAAGCTGTCTGGTGATTGCAGCTTGTGTTTTCACCANCCTGCGCTGTCTACACAGCTGTCACCTGACGTTCAGTTCGTGGAACCTAGGACTTCGATAGCGGGAAAGGCCCACAGCGGAGGCAGGGCACAGGCATCTTCCGGAAGTGGCGCGGCTGCCCCGCAGCAGCAGGGAGCCACGGCTGCAACTGGCAGCAGACACTGAGTACAAGGCAGACTCAGAGTGCTATCAACCCTGAACTCTCGGCCTGGCACCCACCAAGTCAGAGCCAGCCTTGCATTGGTGGGTTTGCCTTTGGGAGGTCCTTGCTGAGCATCATTCGATTTCCACACTTACCTTTCCCCTTTGGTCGTGAGCCCAGCCCCGTGCCCACCAGCCTCCAGGCTTGCTTCTCTCAGGATCCTGATGGCATCACTCGTGCCATCCCTCACCCGCGCCCCTTCCTGTGACGTCGTGTTTGCACACGCTCTTCCCCTCTTTTCCCCTGGGGGCCACCTGCTTTGGGGAGCCTTCTTTGACCCCCAATTCTTGATTGTGGTGCCCTAAATTCCCGTAGCTGAGACCTCACTGCACTGATTGCTGAGTCAGCCTCTTGTCTGCCTCTTGCGTGAGGCTTCCCAGGCCGGATGATAGGATGTGTTTACTGACTAATGGACTATTGGGGTCTGCTCTGAGGTCAAGGGTAGGTGTTCTTGCTGGCTCTGAGGAGAACGGAAGCAGCGAATCCAGGGATGGCCTGAGGCCCCTTTTCACTCTGGGCCTGACAAAAGCTGAGGCAAAGCAGAACAGACAGCCAAAAAGAAGACTGAAAAAGAGCCACCTGTCACTGGGATTGCAAGCAGAAAACCAGGGCTTCAGATTAAAAGAAACATAGGAAGAAGGCAAGATGCAGGTTTTGTGTAATCAGGGAGAACACAGAACACTGGCTCTTTCAGATGCTGGCCTCATGCTGTAGAGAAGGGCTCTCTGCCCGCTTGGCCCTGAAGCCTGCTGCTCTGGGCTCAGTTCTCCGATCCACCAGCAGCGACCTCTGTGCTCAGCACCCTCGGCTGTCTGTGGGGAGAAGGGCATCTCCTTCAGAGGGTCACAGTGAGGTTATACTGAAACATGTGAACACTTACTTAGCAGTCTTGCCCGTGCTTTGTGTTTTCCTTGCTGCTTGGGATTTTGGTTTTGTTGACGAGCAAAGGGATCAAGGGAAAGCGGTTCATTCAGTGTCCGCTGGAGGTGTGTACGGTCTACCTCCTGAGGACGTGCGGAGCACCATGTGCGCAGGCTCCCGTTGGAGGCTGGACGGCCCTCTGCAGTGTGGCCCCAGACAGCTGGGCCTTCACGCCAGGGTGACAGGAGACCAAAGTCAGTCCTGTTGGGAGTCCCACGTGTCTGCCAGCAGCAAACACGAAGAGCTTTACAGATGAACACGTCCCTCTGGGACCCTAAAATCCTATTGTGAGAGCAGAGACACAGCGTTCTGGCCTCAGGTTTATCTTGAGGAATGAGCACACACCTGTGCCACTTTGTATCATTAATTTGAATACTGTACAGCTCTAGGAAGTTGAGATTGAGGAACAGAAAGAAAAAAAATTAAAGTTTATAGGACCTATGGGAATCCACCAAGCAGACCAACATACACATTGTGGGCATCCCAGAGCGAGACGAGAGAGAAAGAGGTAGAGCAAGTATTGGAAGAAATAATGGCTGAACATTTCCCAAGGCTGAGGAACCATCTAGGAAGCTCCGTGAACTCTCAAGTTGAGGGGAACTCAGGCCCACACCAAGACACAAACTTTTTTGTTTTAATTTGTTAAAAATGTTTGTTTATTTTGGAGAGCATGTGTGAGTGGGGGAGGGGCAGAGAGAGGGGGACACAGAATCCGAAGCAGCTCCAGGCTCTGAGCTGTCAGCACAGAGCCCGACGTGGGGCTCGATCCCACAGACCATGAGATCATGACCTGAGCCGAAGTCGGACGCCCAGCTGACTGAGCCACCCAGGTGCCCCAGGTACATAAACTTGGAAAAAGCCGAGCATAGAATCTTGAAGCAGCAAGAGAGAGAAGTAAATCAACCCATATAAGGAATCCAGGACAAGATGAACAGATCCCATCAGAAACCAGAGGTCAGGAGGCAGTGGGTTGGTGTATGCAAAAAAACCCTTTCATCCAGGAAATCTATATTCAGCAAAGTGTCCTTCAAAAGTGAGGGAGAAATTGAGGCGTTCTTGGATAAATAAAAGCTGAGTGAGTGCTGTTCTGCTAGGCCCGCGTCCAGGCAGCGCTTCAGGAAGCCCAGCAGGTGAAGTGAAAGACAGTAGATAGTAACGGAAAGCTGTATGGAGGAATAAAGATCTCAGGAAAGAAAAATACATGGCTAATTATAAAAACTAGTGTTATTAGAACAGTTTGTAACTCCACATTTTTATTTCTACATAATTTAAGAGACTGGTGTATTCAGAATACTTGTTAATTTATGTTTTGTGACAACGGAGAGGGCTGGGGACAGAGATGTTAAAGGAGAGTGTGTTACTGAAGTTAAGCTGGTATACATTCGGATTAGAGTGTTACAGCTTCAGGGTGTTAAATGTAATCCTCATGGTAACCACAAAGGAAGGAGCTATAGTGTATATATACAAAAGGAAATAGGAAAGGAATTTAAATGTTTCATTACCAAACAGCAACAAACACTAAACACAAAAGAAGACAGTAATGCAGGGAATGAGGGACAAAAAGCTGTAAGGCACATAACATAGCAAAATAACAAAAGTCCTTCCTTCTCTGTAATTACCTTACATGTAAATGGATTAAACTCTCCAATGAAAAGACAGAGACTACCAGAATGGATAAAAAGCATCATCTAAATATGTGCTATCTCCATGAGACTCTGAATCCAAAGATACAAATAGATTCAAAACTGAGAGGATGTAAAAAGATGTTCTGTGCAAATAATACCAACGACAGTAGGAGTGGTTGCACTAATATCAGATAAAAATGAGTTTAAGTTTTCAAACATTGTAAGAGATCAGGGAGGGCGCTATATATTAATACAAATTTCAATAAAATGATACAACATTTATGAACATTTACACACCTAATGATAGGCCACCGAAATAAATGAAGTAACACTAGACACAAATGAATGGAGAAATAGTTCTACAATAATGGTTGGAGACCTTAATGAGACCTGTCTCATAACCACGGATACATAAACCAGACCCACATAGGGAAATAAAGGATTTAACGCAATAAGCCAGCTGGCTCCAACACACACTGGTCACCACCCAACAAGCACACACTTTGCTCTCAAGTGCACATGAGACATTTTCTATATGTCAGGCCACAAATTAAGCTTCAAAGAATTTGAAAGCATGGCTGTCCTGCCATCTTCTTTGACCACAGTGGGATGAAGTTCTAAATCAGTAACAAAATTGGAAAGTTCACAAATCTGTGGAAATTACACCAACACACTTTTAAATAACCTGTAGAGAAGACATCACAGATTTAAAAATACTTTGAGATGAATGAAAATGAAAACACATCAAAACTATGGGATGTAGCAAAAGCAGTACTAAAGGGATAGTTATGGTTATAAATGCTTACATTAAAAAATCAAGGTCTCAACTTTACAATTTCAGGGGATACAGAAAAAAACCAAAGCTAGCAGAAGGAAGGAAATAAAGTTTAGAGCAGTGACAAATGAAGTAGAGAATAAGAAATCAGTAGAGAATAAGTGTCATTTCTTCAAAAAGATAACAAAATTGACAAAACTTTATTTTATTAAAAATGTTTTATTTTTGAGAGAGAGAGAGGCAGTGTGAGCAGGCGAGGGTCAGAGAGAGAGGGAGATAAAGAATCCAAAGCACGCTCCAGGCTCTGAGCTGTCAGCACAGAGCCCGACATGGGGCTCAAACCCACAACTGTTTGATCATGACCTGAGCCGAAGTTGGACACTTAACCGACTGAGCCACCCAGGCGCCCCTGTTTTATTTTTAAAGTAGACTTCACACCCAGCACGGGCTTGAACTCAGGATCCTGAGGTCAAGACCCGAGCTGATATAAGAGTTAGATGCTTAATCAAGTGAACCACCCAGGCGCTCCTTAAAACTTTAGATGAACAAAAGAAGACTAAAATTACTAAAATCAGAAATGAAAATGAAGAAATCAATTATATAGAAAAGGAAAAGGATTATAAGCATACTATGAGCATTTGTACACCAATAAATTGGGTAATCTAGATGAAATGGACAAATTCCTAGAAACACAAACCTGTCAAGACTAAGTCACAAAAAAATTTGAAAATCTGAGTAGATCTAAAACTAATAAAATTGAATCAGTAACCAGAATTTTCTACAGAGAAAAGGCCTGTACCTGACGGTTTTCTTGTTGAATTCTAAAAATTTAAGAAACTAATGCCAATCCTCAGACTTCAAGAAGGAAAAATGCAAGAGGAGGTAACACTTCCTAACTCATTCTAGGAGGTCAGCATAAATCAGATACAAGACAGAGACACTACAGGGAAAGAAAATGCCTTATCATTGATCCAGAAATCCTCAATAAAAGACTAGCAAACAGCTCATCATATTAAAAAGATTCTATATCATGACCAGATGGCATCTTTTCCTGGAATGCAAGGATGATTCAGCACACAAAAGTCAATAAATGTGATGGGCCACATCAAGAAGATAAAGAAAAAATACATGATCATCTTGATGCAGAAAAAGCATTTGACAGAATTCAGCACCCTTTCATGAAAAGAAAATATTCAACAAAATAGGAATAGAAAGAAACTGCCTTAATATTACAAAAGCCATTGTGAAAAAAACACCACAAATGATACTTAATGGTGAAAGGCAGAGCTTTTCCTAGAAGAATAGGAACAAGAAAGGATGCTGCTTTTATCACTCCTGTTCAACACGTTGCTGGAAGTTGTAGCCAGAGCAGTTAGGAAAAAGAAAGAAAAGGCTTTCAAATTAGAAATGAAGTAAACTTATATCTGTTTGCAGATGATCTGATCTTATGTGTAGAAAATCCTAAAAGACTCCACAAAAAAGCCATTAGACCTAATCAATGAATTCTGCAAAGTAACAGGACAAAGTCAACAGAAAAATCAGTTGCATTTCTGTACAAAATGAATGGTCTGAAAAAGAAGTTACAAAAATAATTTCATTTATAGTAGCATTAAAAAGAGTAAGATATTTAGGAATTAACCAAGGAGGTGAAGACTTGTACAATAGAAACTATAAAACACTGCTGAAAGAAGACAAATAAATGGAAACAGTTGCTGTGCTCATGGATTGGAAGATGTCATTGTTAAAATGTCAGTATTACCCAAAGTGATCTACTGATTCAATGCAATGTGTATCAAACTCCCAATGACGTTTTTGGCAGAAATAGAAAAGCCCATCCTGAAATTCATATGGAATCTCAAGGGACCCTAAATAGCCAAAACAATCTTGAAAAAGAAAGAAATTGGAGGAGTTTTATTTCCCGATATCAAAACTTACTAGAAAACTACAGTAGTCAAACACTGTGGTACTGGCTTAAAAATAGACATAGACTGACAGTATAGAATCGAGAACCCCAGAAATAAACCCTTCATATATGGTCCAATGACTCTTGAGAAAATAAACCCTTCATATATGGTCCAATGACTCTTGAGGAAAGTGCCAAGATCATTCAATGGGGGAGGGAGTCTTCTCAACAAATAGTGCTGGGGAAATGGGATATCCACATGCAAAAGAATGAAATTGGACCCTTATGTCATACCATATACGAAAGATACCTAAAAAGGGATCAAAACCTTAAATGTAAGACTTAGCCACTTTAAAATTCTTAAAGTATAGGCCAAAAGATTCAGGACATTGGATTTGGCAGTGATTTCTCAGGTATGACAAAAAGGCATTGGCAACAAAAGAAAGAAGGTACATCATCAATACAATAAACAAGCAACCCACAGAATAAGATATTTGTAAGTCATGTATTTGATAAATGATTAATATCTAAAATATGTAGAATGCTTATAACTCAACAACTACAAAAAAATGAATCCAAAAATAGGCAAAGGAATTGAATAGAAATCTCTCCAAAATCGATACACAGATGGCCAATAATCACATGAAAAGAGGCTCAACATCACTCATCAGGAAAATGCAAATCAAAGCCACAGTGAGATACCATCTCACACCCATAGGGTGGCTACTTTTTAACACACACACACACACACACACACAGTTGGGGCATCTGTCTGGCTGTGTTGATAGAATGCGTGACTTATGGTCTTGTGGTCGTGAGTTGGAGCTCCACGTTGGAGGTGGAGTTTATTTTGGGGGAAAAAAAAAAGCAGCCATACAATAGAAACTCCTACTCGTTAGAAAATCTGGTGTCAGATCATTTGGAACGATATTTTCTGCTAAATATTCATGACAAAATACAGGTGTTTTTTTTTTTAAGACAAAAATCTAAGTGTTGGCAAGGATATGGACTTTTTTTTTAAATTTATTTTAGGGGAGAGAGAGAGAGAGAGAGAGACNACTGACTAAGCCACCCAGGCGCCCCAAGGATATGGACATATTAAGTGACATAAGCCAATCACAAACCCTATAGGATGCCATTTACATGAGGTGTTTAGAGCAGTCGCCGTCATATGCGTGGTGGGTGGGGCCAGGGACTGGGCGAGCAGGGAGTTAGTGTCGCGGGTAGAGAGGGTCAGTTTTCTAAGACGGCAGTGATTACAGGGGCGGGTGGTGGTCGCAGCTGCACATCAGT
>NW_027527956.1:8973141-8994939 GCF_008692635.1 Crocuta crocuta
CAGTCCCTTACACCGCACTGTACGTTAGCATGGTTTAGATGGTAGTTTCTGTTGTGTGTATTTTACCACAACAAGAAATCAGAAGAAAATGAAATGGGAAAAAGCATACAAATAGCACCCAAAGATTCAAGAAAGAGGGAAAGTTTTATCTTATTTACATTTATAACACTTCTGAAAAATATACACAGGTCTGCAATTCCGTATCTGAAATCCTTAGGGTCTGAAGCAGGACATTGTGTCAAAAATACTGATATTTACACAGTTAAACAAATATGCACATTGAGTAGCTTAACTAGAGGAAGGACTTTAGGAAAGAAGCAGGTGATGATAACCACGATAGCTGACATTCACCACACGCTGACCGAAGGCTTGACGGCGCAGATTGTGCTTTCCATGGGCGCCCTCACGTGTCTGTCTCGGCAGCCTCGCGGTGCAGAGGAATGAAGCCGCTGCGGTTCTGAGCAGGTCTACACTGTCTGCCAGTGCGACCGGAGCGCCACTGCTCTTGATGCGTTCCTTGGGGTTGAGGCAGTACATCAAGGGTATGACGGGGTCCCCTGCCTTGTTCCCGGCCAACCAGAATCCGACTGCGGCAGCACGTGTCCCCCCTCAAAGCCAAGGCATCAAGGCTCCGTCCTTGCCAGCACTAGGTTTAGAAATGGGCACTTGGCCGGTGAGAAGCGAGGGTGCAAGAGGAGAGGGCCCCTTTTCCTGCCTCTGACACTTGCTTGGAGATGTGCCTGGCAGATGTGACAGTGTAGGAGACCGTGGCTTGGCATGTCTGAGCCACAAATAAACTTCCTTCACAGTCCTGTCTCTCCTCCAGTTGGGTGAAATGAGAAGTTTCTGTTGTGAAAACAAATCACTTTATTCTGTTAATTGAATTTATTTTTAAAAACATTTTTAATGTTTTATTTCTGAGAGAGACAGAAGCAGTGTGAGCAGGGGAGGGTCAGAGAGAGAGGGAGACACAATCCGAAGCAGCCTCCTGGCTCTGAGCTGTCAGCACAGAGCCCAACGCGGGTCTTGAACCCACGAACCATGAGATCATGGCCTGAGCCAAGGTCGGACGCTCAACCGACTGAGCCACCCAGGCACCCCTGTTAATTGCATTTAAAAGCAGCCTGACAGTTACTGAGAATTCCCCAAGTGAAATCCAATTGTGGTAGGATGGGGTGTAGGCTAACCCATTATTAGCCATTAATACCTCGTTGCTAATGAGTCAGTTGGACAACCACCTGCCATCTAGAAAAGCAAAGATGAGCAAGTGCATGTGGTGCCAGAGGATTAGTAACAATAAAGTCTAAGTTCCCCCGTGTTCTTCTGGCTTCACATGAAGCACTTTGTGTTCATTTAATCCTGGGAGGCAGAGGCTACGTAATCCACCACAGAGCCAGAGAGTCAGCCCACAGCCCTCCCTTCTCTGCTGCACCCCTACTTTGTGGGCAGGGGAGCCCCTCACGATGAGAGGTCGCGGCTCCCACACCTGCCTCCTGAGAAGGGAGAGTGAGCTTGGCCACTGGGCCAGCTACGCTGGGGTGGGGAAAGGGCTGCCAGCAAAGGGAGGGGCCCAAGCAGTAGCCAGAACTGTGCAACCTCACATCCAATGCACGTGTAGCCCACAGACCAGCAGGTTATTTTCTGATCACCGAAAGAGGTGGCTGCCCTCAGGTGGAATATGGAAACCAACTTGACGATAAACTATTTGTAAAAAAAAAAAAAAAAAAATTAAAAAAATAATAAGATATGGGCAAATGTGATCTGCGGGGAAAAAAAAGAGGTGGTTGCCCTCAATTTTTCTTGAAGGTCCTCTCCAGTATGTGGCAGGGTGTGTGTCTGGGGGAGCAGACACACTGGAGAAAATCAGGGAAAAGACAAAGGGGGCGGGTGGGGGATGTGGGAGGCAGCAAGGTGCCCTGGTCGGTGAGCCCCAGGTCACTCGCCATGCTGGGGTGTGGGCTTGCAAGATCAGGGAAACTGAGGCCCAGGCAGAGCTGAAGCACCCCCAAGGGGAGCTAACCCGGCGCCCAGGTCAGAGCGCATGCTCTTAACAGTGGATGCTGGTGCCTCAAAAAAGGCAACACGTGGGCACATTTCAGAGAGAACTGCCCTAGGCCCTCGCTGCTCCCAGGGTGGCGCCGGGTGGCAATGCAGAAGCGAGAGCCCCGTCCCGCGCGCGAGGCCACCCCTCGTTACGCGGGTAACACTGATCGAAACCCTCGAACCCGCCCGTGAGCCGGCGAGTGAGCTCATGTGCCTTCTGACTTCCTACAAAAACAGACCTTCCGGTGCGCGGCTGCTCCCTGCAGTCGCACGGCCGCNTAGAGCCCCGTCCCGCGCGCGAGGCCACCCCTCGTTACGCGTGGGTAACACTGATCGAAACCCTCGAACCCGCCCGTGAGCCGGCGAGTGAGCTCATGTGCCTTCTGACTTCCTACAAAAACAGACCTTCCGGTGCGCGGCTGCTCCCTGCAGTCGCACGGCCGCCCCTGTCCCACCGCCTGTGCCTTTGTTAGGGAGGGGCAGGCCCTGCAGCTTCCGTTAGGGTTACGGGTGAGGTTTTAGGGGTAGGGTTTTAGGCTTAAGGGTTCTCTTTTAGCTTGCCTGTTAGCATTCCACTCTCGGCACCAAGTCTTTGAGGAAAGTGGCCGAGGTCCCTGGGCGGGAGCGCGGTGGCCGAGCTTGCCTGCCTCTGTCATCACGACTATGATACTGGCAGGAGAAACTGGCCACTGTCTGTGTGGGCATCACCTTGCATGTGTTCCGGTTCTTTCTTCTCCCTGCTGGCCAGCACGGGTCGCAGGCGTTGTTGGGGTTTTGTGGACCGATTGCACTTGACCTGACATGGGAAGCCCACGTAAAATGAGAGGACTCCTAACTTCCTAAACTCAATCCTTATTTTTTTAGTTTTGGAAAATTATGGTATTGGTGTCTATGTTTTAATTTTGTATTTTTCTGATGGGATTAGGGGGTGGGAATTGGGTACCTTGTTTTAGGAACATGGAATCTGAGAGGCAGCAGGGACTCATTAACTGTTTCATTAACTTAGCAACATTTTAACATACGATGTGTCCACCCACAGACACCAAGGTAAGTGCATCAGATAAACACCCTTCGGGGACTGTAAAGGACTGAGCAGAGCGAACGGACAGCTCTCTCCCCAGCCTTGGGACCCAGGGCACCCGGAGCTGGCAGGGCGGTAGCTCCTCTGGTGGCCACTGCTGTGTTGGGAAGTTCATTAAAGTTTTCTGAGCCCTGGCACTCGTGAAACTGTCCCCTAGTTAAGTGAAAAAGCGGGAGGCGAAACAGTTCTCAATTGAACGATTTCTCCCCACTGCATCCTTTTTAAAACTCCCCTGGTTTTCTCCTTGGGCCTGGGTAACATGGTCAAATCCCCACTCCTCTGTGAGTCCCCCTTCCTTTCCCTGTGTCTCCATCCTAAGAAAGCCCCTCTGACCAGTGGGCCTCAAAGTGAGGCATCCTGCTCACTCTGCAGCGCTGGTGAGATGGGGCCCCCACTTCTGCCAGATCCGAATCCGCTCCGAGGGGTTGGGCCGCACCTCAAGTCTGGCCTCAAGAGCCCGTGCCCCCTCTGTTTTGCCCTTCAAGGCCCTTTCTGGCTGTGTAGAGGCTCGCAGGGATGCTCTGGAGTAGGTTTTCTCAGCTTCCTGAAGTGCAGCTTCTGCACAGCCCTGGGATTCCTGTGCTCCCTTCCTGGGCTTGAGGCTCAGGGCTCAGCTACGGCAGGTGTAGGGAACCACACAAGACCAGACAGGGTGGCAGGAAGGGCTCCCCCACATTTCTGCTCTTCCGCCGGCATTGTAGGGATGTTGGCTCCAGGTGGGAAATGGCTCTCCCTTCCCTTGAAGGTGAAGTACATTCAGCCCCTGGCCCCCCCGGAGGGGCCTCCAAAGGCTAAGTCTTGAAGCCACCGGTTGGGGCAGGGAGGGGCTTCTGCATTGGCTTTGACAGAAGGGAGGTGTCCGTAGAGCTCTCGGGAGGACAGCACTGTGTCAACGCACAGTTTTATTTGGAACAATCTCTATGTCCCTGGAAAATGGGGAGGGCCGAGGGTTGCAGAAGTGGGGACAGCAGATTGGGTGATGTGCTTGTTACAGGGACCCAGCTGGGAGCGGGGGCATGCGGATGGAACGAGAAGTGGTCTTGCAGGGCTTGCACTGTGTTTATTTACCTTTGTGTGTATTTTACCTTTCGTCGTTGTTTATCATCTAACACTTGGGTAAGTAGAGAGAATAGTCAGTGGATCTGCATCTTCCTGTCAGCAGCTTCTAACAGTTACCAAACCCTGGTCAGTCATCCACCAGCCCTCCTGCCGCGTCCCCCCTCACCCTGACCCGTTCTGAAGCGAGCCCAGACATCAGAACATTTCACCTGCGGGTCTTTCAGGGTGTGCTTCTAAAAGATAAGTTGTAATAAACATCGTCACACAAAATCTGGACTATACAAGCGCCTGTCTGTGCAAACGCCAGTGTTCACATTTCCCTAGATGTCCCAGAGGCTTTAAACATTTTTATTTGTATGTTTCTGAGTAAAAAATTGAACATATTTATGGTGTGCAACATGATGATTTGGTCGCCTATACATAGTGAAATGATTACCACAGTCAAGCTAATTAATGTAAAATCTGCACATGTGGTTACTTCCAGGAGGCTTTATTTTTTTTAGACTATATTATTTATTTAAATTCAAGTCAGTTAACCTGCACTTACATACAACACCCAGTGCTCGTCACAAGTGCCCTCCTCAGTGTCCATCACCATCTAGCCCACCCTCCACCAACCTCCCCATCAACCCCGTTTCTTCTCTGTATTTAAGAGTCTCTCATGGTTTTCCTCCCTCTCTTTTTTATTTTTTCCTTTTCTTCCTCTATGTTCATCTGTTGTGTTTCTTAAATTCCACATATGAGTGAAATCATAGGATATTTGTCTTTGACTTATTTCACTTAGTAGAATACACTAGTTCCATCCTTGTTGTCGTAAATGGCACTATGTCATTCCTTTAGATCGCTGAATGATGTTTCTTGATATATAACTGGAAAGGCCTCAAATACATGGAGGTTAAAGAACATCCTACTAAGGAATGAATAGGTTAACCAAGAAATTAAAGAAGAAATAAAAGAATACATGGAAACATGACAGTCCAAACATTTTGGATGCAGCAAAGGCAGTCCTAAGAGGAAAATACATTGCAATGCAGGCCGAACTCAAGAAGCAAGAAAGGTCCCAGGTATACAACCTAACCTCACACCTCAAGGAGCTAGAAAAGGAGCAGCAAATAAAACCTAAACCAGAAGAATAATGGGGAATAATAAAGATCAGAGGAGAAATAAATGATACAGAAACAACAACAACAAAACAGATCAATTAAACTAAATGCTGGTTCTTTGAAAGAATGAAGAAAATTAATAAACTCCTGGATAAGGCTTAACAAAAAGAAAAGAGAGAGGACCCAAATAGATAAAATCACAAATAGAAGGGGAGAGATCACACTTAACACCACAGAAATACTCCTATTCCCTATTCATAGTATTATATTCATAGTAGTATAAGAGACTACTATGAAAAGTTATGTACCAACAAACTGGGCAGTCTGGAAGAAATGGACAAATTCCTAAAAACATATCAACTACCAAAACTGAAACAGGGAGAAGTAGAAAATTTGAACAGGCCCATAACCAGCAAAGAAATTGAATCAATTATCAAAAATCTCCCAACAAATGGGCTGGATGGCTTCCCAGGGGAATTCTACCAAACATTTAAAGAAGAGTTAATACCTATTTTTCTCAAACTGTTCCAAAAAATAGAAACGGAAGGAAAGCTTCCAAACTCATTCTATGAGGCCAGCATTACCTTGATTCCAAAACCAGACAATTACCCCACTCAAAAGGAGAATTACAGGCCAAAACCCCCAATGAACATGGATGCAAAAATTCTCACCAAGATATGAGCAAATCGAATTGAACAGTACATTCAAATAATTATTCTCCATGATTAATTGGGATTTATTCCTGGGCTCCAGGGCTGGTTCACTTTAGCAAACCAATCAATGTGATATACCCATTAATACAAGAAAGGATAAAAGCCATATGATCCTGTCAATAGATGCAGAAAAAGCATCTGACAAAATATGGCATTCTTTCTTGATAAAAACTCTCAACAAAGTAGGGATAGATGGAACATACCTCAACATCATAAAGATCATATCTGAAAGATCGACAGCTAATAACACCATCAATGGGGAAAAACTAAGAGGCTTCCCCCACGGTCAGGAATGAGAGAAGGATGTCCACTCTTACCAATACTGCTTAACACAGTACTGGAAGGCTTGGCTTCAGCAATCAGACAACAGACAGAAATCATCATTTGCTAGGGCAGCACCCAGAAGTCAAGGACACACACTGAGCAGCTCACTGTGTCGTAAAGGACGTGACAGTGTATGGAATCTGGTCTGGATCACCTGGCAGAAGAACCAAGCAGCACTCGGAGATCTTGGAATGGAGAAAGTTTATTTTACACCAGTGGGCTCAGAGGAGATCATTCTCCAAAGGTCTGAGCCCAGAGCATTAGCAGAGGGAACAGTTTATAGCCCGTGCCTTCCGCCTCCTCGTTAACCAGGGCCAGGTGTTACCCATGAGTCCTGTCGGCCGTCTTCCAACAGATTTTCCCTATCGTTCCTCGCTTTGATGCCCCTTTAAACAGATCTAGTCTGCATCGGAGCGCATCATCTTTAGATTCATCCACTGACGGGGCCCTGCTCTTACTGGCTCCAAATGGGGCGCAGATTAGAGGCCATCAATACCAACAGAACATCCTATTCATGAGGAGGGTGAGTGCAAACAGGGCCCTCTCGCGGTTTCCCCAGCTTTCTGGGGTAACTTCTGCCAACCAGATGGCAAAGAGTAAGTCTATCTTATTGGAACAGCTATTCCTCAAGCTTCTGCCGTGCGTAGACCAGCCAGCTTCTGGGGTGTGGCTGGAGCAGGGCTGAAGATCCTCAGAATCTAGGACTCTCCAAAAGGTCACTTTGAGTGGGTTCATTGGATTTGAGTCAGTCTTCCAAGTTTTGGGGCTCCTCAAGATTGGCCCTCTTGACTCTGGAGTGGTGAACCCAGGGAATGATGTTGGTGATCCTGAGGGCAGTAGGGGTGGTCAGAGTAACAGCATGAGGCCCAGTCCACTGTGGTTTGAGAGGGTCTTTCTTCCAGTCTTTGACCCAGACGGAGGCCCCTGGTGAGAAAGGGGTACCGGGGATCCTACAGAGATTGGGGCCCTCTCTGTGGTATATCGTCGTAACTTATTCAGGGTGGCCCTGAACACTTGGAGTTGCTCTCTTATTCCCTTACCCCTATTTGGTGTAGGTTCCCTGGGAGGCCCCTAGACATGGAGGGGGCCTCCCACATGTTAGTTCAAAGGGGGAGAGACCTGGCGTTCCTGGTGTGCGACGGACACGAAGAAGGGCCACGGGCAACAGGCCTGGCCACGGGAGGTCTGTTTCCTGACAGAACGTGGCGAAGGTTCCCTTGAGGGTGCGATTCATTCGCTCTACTTTCCCTGAGCTTTGAGGCCGGTAAGCAGCGTGACGCTTCCCAGTGATGTTGAGGGGGTTGGTTAAAGTCTGTATCACGTCCGCCAGGGATGCAGGTCCGTCATCACTGTGGACGGTGGCCAGCAGGCCGAACGGGGGACCATCTCTCTTAGGAGGATTTCAGCTGCCTCCTGGCACTGCTCTGTCCTGGCAGGGAAAGCTTCAGCCCATCCAGTGTGTACAGACTATTCCCAGGAGGGTCTAAATCCTCGACTTGGCTGAACATCTTCTAGATCCTCAAAGGGGGTAGCTCCCAACCTTTAGACACTTGACAGGGGTCGCAGCACGGAGCAGGTGTTATTCCTGGCACAAGCCACACACCGTTCGCTTCTTGCTCGACGTAATGCTGGCTGCCGGCTTTGTGAGGAAGGCCGCTAGTGCAGGTTTTCCTAGTTGGGTGAGTTGATGGTATTCACCAACTAGATGCCCCCCACGGGCCGCTGGGATAAAGATGAGCCCACCTAGCAGTTTCCACCATCCTTCCTTGGTCTGGGTGGCCCCTTCTATTTCAGCCCATTTAATTTCTTTTTTAGTATATTTTCGTGGAGGGGTCTCTGCCGGGGGTGTGAGAGTCATAGTAAGGAAGGGGACCTTGTCTGCCTCCCTAATGGCTACTACTTCAGCTGCCTCATCCACCAGGTGATTTCTCCTCGCAGTAGGCACACTGACCCCCTGCTGAGGAGGTCCTGGGCTTCTCCCCTTTTGGTGGTGGAACCTTCTCCATCCTTCTCTAGGACTTTTCCTTTAAAGCAGCAGTGGGGAGGCTGACCTTTTCCTTTTTCTCGCCTTCCTTCTCGGAACTGTCCTTCCTGATCGTGTAGACCTTGTTAGCAACCTCAGTCAACTGAGTGATGTTCATTCCACCGAAACCCTCAAGTTTTTGGAGCTTTCTTCTGATATTTGGGGTGGTTTGCGGCACAAAAGAGATGTTTACCATCTGATGGCTTTGTGCCTCGGGGTCAAACGAGGTGTGAATGCAGTAGCCTCGCGGAGCCTCTCATGATAGTCCTGGAGGTTCCCCTTGCTGCTGGGTGATGGAGGAGATCTCGGTCATATTCATGGGCTTCTTAGCCCCTGCCTGGATCCCCCGGAGGAGAGCCTCTTGGTACCGGCAGATGTGGACTTGTCCTTCTTCTGTGGTGAAGTCCCACATGGGACGTCCTTCTAGCCCGGGTGCCGGGATTGACAGCCCCGGCTGTGCATGCTCCTCAAGGTATTGCCGAGCTCCTCTCATAACTTTCTGTCTCTTTTCAGTGTTAAACCAAGTGCGGAGCAGCTGTTGGCAGTCTTCCCAAGTTGGCCGGTGGGTCTGGTAGAGAGACTCCATTAGGTCTATCATTTTTTAAAAAATTTTTAATGTTTTATTTATTTCTGACAGAGAGAGAGACAGTGTGAGCAGGGGAGGGTCAGAGAGAGAGGGAGACACAGAATCTGAAACAGGCTCCAGGCCCTGAGCTGTCAGCACAGAGCCTGACGCGGGGCTTGAACCCACAAACCGTGAGATCATGACCTGAGCTGAAGTCGGACCCTTAACCGACTGAGCCACCCAGGCACCCCTAGGTCTATCATTGCCTGCGGTTGTTTTTTTTTTTTTTTTTCAGAATATGATGGTATGTTATGTTTCCAATTGAGATCAGTAGTGAAGAAAGGCTGGTAGTACATCATCGAGCGGCCAGGCTGGAGGGTTCCATTTTCATCACGTCTCTCAGGTTTCCCTGGTGCCAGCATCCCAGCCAGCACACCAGTCTCTCACACCAGCATCTGGAGGGCACCGGGGCCTGGCTGAGAGTGCAATCTGGCCGCTGGTCCAGGAGAGAGAGATCTGTCGAGTCCAGAGGTGGTGAAGTATCGGGAGAAGGGGTCAGGTGCTGACAGTCTCGGGGGAGCATATGGCGGAGGCAAAATTGGTTCTTCCTCCGGATCACCGGCAGGAATTTGCGGAGGTCGGGACCTCTGTGCCCTAGCCTGTCCCTGTTCATTGCAGGTAAATCACACCCACGGGGGGAGGTTTTGGGCAATCTCTAACCAGGAGTCAATATACTGGTCCTCACTTGCCAAGTCTCCCTGAGTCTGGCGGGAACGGCGGAGCGGAGCTGACCCGAGGAAACCGAGCTGGAGACTCAGGCAGAGCACACCTTCTCCTTTGCAGTGATTCCTCGTTCTGGCACCACCTCGCCCTTTCCCCAAACCGGTGGGAACAATGGGCCAGCGTGGTTGGGTTTCCCAGTCAGGGAACCAAGTGTTACGGAATCTCATCTGGATCACCAGGTGGAAAAACCAAGCGGTTGTTGGAGATCTTGGAAGGGAGGAGGTTTATTTTACACCCGTGGGCTCAGAAGAGATCACTCTCCAGAGGTTTGAGACCAGAGCATTAGCAGAGGGAACAGTTTATAGCCCGTGCCTTCTGCCTTCCTCGTTAACCAGGGACAGGTGTTACCTATGAGTCCCGTCGGCCGTCTTCCAACACATTTTCCCTGTCAACAGGACCCAAGAGAACAGCCAGATGACGAGCCACATGGGGTGACGGCCAGGCTCTGAGAGTAGGAGCTTCTGTCCCCGTGGAGTGGGCCACCCTGCCAGCATGTGGATGTGTTTGCCAACCTAGGAGCCCCCCAAACCCCATACTTTGGGGACCTTTATGGAGGCTGCATGGGGGAGGCGTGATGGCTCATGAACTCAGTCTCCAGCCCCCTCCCCTCCCTGAGGACACCGCTCCAAGCATCTGCTCTGGCGGGGCTCTGGTGACCAGCCCCATCCGGAAGCCGAAGCTCTGAGCCAGGGCCAGGTGGGGTCCATAATGGGGTCCTTAGAGGAGGAAGGAGATTGTTTGAAGTTCTGGGGAGAGTGGAGCCCCTTCTCCTGACCTGGGGATGTGGGAGGAGGTGCCCCACCCGAGGGTTCTGGACTGTGGCATCTGCCAGCACCAGGCTGGGTGCAGCCACGGAGTTCTGAGCCTGTCTTTGGTCAGGCCTTTGGGAATATCTTGTGAGCTGGGGTCTGCTTCTCCAAAAATACCCATGAACACCCAGCCTCAGGCTTCCTGGACCCAGAGCACCAGGCCGAGAGGCTGGGGTGAAGCCAGGCGGGTCAGGCTGGGGTTGCAGGAATGCAAACCCGGTGGGAAGAGCGTGGAAGGTGGACGGGGGGTGGGGCTGGAAGAAATGATCTTCCCAAAGCTGTTTCTTCCTGTGTCCGGCCAGTCCACGTTGTACTGACACTGGCACCCTGCTTGTAGGTCATGTGTTTGTCCCCTGGGCCCCTCCCCAGCCCTCCTGTGGCCCCCAGGCTCTTAGAACTAAGTCAGGTTTTTCTAACGAAGGGTGCACGCAGCCCTTAGTCTTGNCACCTGCTGTGAGCTTGGGAAAACCGCCCCCAGCTCGCGCTTGCTCCAGAGAAACCGCAACAGCTAAGTAGAGCGCAGAGTCGTGTCTGTCCCTGGTGACCGTGCCCTGGAGAAGGGCAGCTGTTTAAGGTGGTCGTGGTGTGGCGGGGGGGAGGGAGGGTCGGNGGGGCAGGGAGCAGTGGCTCCCCGGTGGTGGTCTGCATGGCAGTTTGGTGGCTCTATGGAGAATAGGTAATTGGAACCACGAAAGCCTCAGGGCCAACTGGGAGCTCACCTGGGACGTGGAGGTGGTGAGAAGTTGCTGGATTCTGGTTGTGTTCTCAGGCAGAGCTGGCGAATCCCCTGCGGAGGGCAGAGGGCTGTGGGTGTGCACAGGGGTCCGGATGACCCCCAGCCGTGGAAGGACTGACATGGGCAAGACACCATCTGCCCCCACTAGCCTCCGTTCGCGGTGTCAGAGCNCCCCCAGCACCAGGCGCCACCACTGTGATGTGCTGGATCCTGAGCAGCTGACAGTGAGCCTCAGACCTGAGTCCACACGTCAGGAACCCTCTCCAGGGCTGCTGATTGTGAGGCTGTTGTACTGATTGAAGGAACGACGTTTTATATTCGGCCTTTACCCAGGACGATGCTTCTAACACGTGATGCTTTTAAAATGATCTAAATCCTTGGGGTGCCTGGGTGGCTACGTCGGTTGAGTGCCTGACTCTTGGTTTTGGTCAGGTCATGATCTCATGGTTCCTGGGATCCAGCCTCGGGCTCTGGGCTGGGAGTGCGGAGCCTGCTTGAGATCCTCTCTCTCTGCCCTCCCCTGCTCGTCCTCTCTCTCTCTCTCAAAAAAGTAAAAATAAAAATAAAAAATACAATTATCTTAATCTTCAGTGGAGCATTCAGCGTGTGGGACTCTGTGCGAAAAGTTCCCGGAGGGGGACTAAAGTGAGGGGCCGCTGATTGAGCAGAGGGCGCTCTGGGCCGCGGGAGGGCTGCTTGCTCAAGGAGCGCCATGCGCACGTGTCGTCAGGGTTTCTTTACGCCTGGCTCCCGTGGGAGGCGAGGAACGGTCTGCTGCGGCCGCTGCCGAGATCGGGCCCTCACCCAGGTTTCCTCAGGAGCCCACACAGCTTCCCAGAGCGGGGGGACGAGTCTGCCCAAGGGACAGGGCAGCCTGGCCATGCTTTCGGGACCCGAGTCTTTCGGGGGTTGCTCCAGCCCCCATCCCTGATGATTGCATAGGGGCTTCGTCCTTGTAACTGGTGACTTTAGAGGCCCGTCTGCAGGTGATCTCCCGAGCAGCCCAGAAGAGGTCCTTCCTGTCCCCACACCGCGAATTGCTGCGGGTCTGTGAACGTGGTCTGCTCAGCTGCCCTCTCTCAGCTCATCCCTGACCTGGGGTCTCCAGCAGCTCTGAAGGGCCCTCCATGGCCAAGAGTGAGCACCTTCGTAATGTGGGTCTATCCGAGTCACTTCAGTTATAGGACTGGATTGTAAAGGGCAGCACAGATGGTGAGGGCCCAGGAGACAAAAGACAAAAGGTTTTGTGCCTTTGTGCCAGGCGAGCAGGGAGCAGCCACGTGGGCGTAGCTCTTGGCTCACAAATACCACAGCTCCCAAGAACCAGTCAGGGTTGGAAGGTCTGACGGCTCCAATAGGGACCCGGGATGGTCACGGCTTCGTGAGGGCGGATGCAGGGAGGTGTGGGCAGCAAGCATTCCCTGTGCTCCCAGGCACGTGGGAGCGAGAGCAGGTTCTGGTCACATACAGAACACGGGCTTGCCGACTGCATACAAGTCACACGCCGTAGGGTTAGGGGGTGGGCTTAGGCGATTCTTTGTTCTCTTATTTTTCTGTGTTTTCTATGATGATCCTCCATTACTCTGGAAAGAGGAGAAAGTGATGGAGTGTGGGCAGTGAGGACTGGGCCTGGGAGGGGCCCCCAGGGGGGCTGGGCAGGAAGGATGAGGTGCGAGACCCACAAGTGTCCTGCCCCCAGAAGCCAGTGCACAGGGGGGCCTCAGGGGGTGCGGGAACCTGAACCCTGACCAGGCCGCCAGCCCCAAGCCCCGGGCCCTGAAAGCCATGCAGAAACCAGGGTTTCCAAGGTGTTGGGTAGGGGGACATCTGGGGCTCTGAGCCCCTGGGGAAGGGAGGCCCCGAGGTGCACACAGGGATGCCACGGACGTAGGTGGCACCATCAGGCTCGGCGACCGTCAGGCTGGGCGACCTTCAGGCTGGGCGACCGTCAGGCTCGGCGACCGTCAGGCGGGCGACCTTCAGGCTGGATGACTGTGTGGGAACACGTTCTGTTCGTTTTCCAGTTTTGCTCTGACTGAAGTTCTGAAAGGCAGCCTTTTAAAGACTGATATTTTACATAATCCTCTTAAGATGGGAAATAGTTCCTTTTTATCTCTCTTATTATTTATTTGAAATCGATTCTGTCGTTGTAGATGCTAGGGTCTGGGAATGAGAAAGCTAGATTTCCTCTGAAGCAGACACAGTGACCTGCTTCCTTCTGCAGCACAAGGTGAATACTCGGCCTCTCGGGAGGGTGGGTCGCACCCACCCACGGGCGAAAGCGGGTGTTTCAGTCTGCTCACGAGGCCAACAGGGAGGTCGGAGGGGGAGCCGGCTCAGGCCCACTGAGCTCTAGCTCCTTCCCTTGGAGACACAGGGGCCCGTTTCTGCAGAATGAGGCTGTGCAGGCTGTGGGGGTGGGGAGGTTCAAGTTCTACTGTGCACTCAGAGACTATCTCAAGTTTTCAAGAAAGTTTTTATAATGTAAAAGAGTTCCCTTTGACGGATTAAAAAGTCAGTGGGATATTTGTGCTTGGCCTTGGATATTGTGTTGTTGCTTTTATTTACTTATTTAAAACATTTTTAATGTTTGTTTATTTTTGGAGAGAGAGGCATGAGCATGGGAGGGGCAGAGAGGGAGACAGAATCTGAAGCAGCTCCAGGCTCCAGTCAGCACAGAGCCTGACGCGGGGCTCGAACTCACAAATCCCGAGATCCTGACCTGAGCCGAAGTCGGACGCCTAACCCACTGAACCTCCCAGGCGCCCCTGTTTTATTTTATTTTAATTTGAGAGAGAGAGAGGGAGAGACAGAGAGAGAGAGAATCCCAAGCAGGCTCCACACCCAACATGGACTCCAACTCGGGGCTCCATCCCATGACCCTGGGATCTTGACCTGAGCCAAAATCAGGAGTCAGACGCGCAACTGACTGAGCCCCCCAGGCGCCCCTAAAACTCAAATATCTAAAATATTCTCCTCCTATCAGCACATGCCACTCGCACAAACCCAGCTGCGGTCGCCTCCCGCAGTCGTCAGCCACGGCGCACAGCCCGTCTGGAGCCCGGCTGCGGCTGCTGAGGCCGAGGGGCCGCATGTCCGCTCTGTCTAGTCACCTGCAGATTACAGGTGGAGGTGCCCTCCTCTGGGCCAGCCTCACACCCCCTCCTCTGGTGGAAAAGTGGCCACTGTCTTCACGGACTGATTATCTGCTTCTCTGCTCTTGTCCAGGTCGGAGGCTCTCTGGAGACTGTGGGGGGCTCCTACCCCGGGAGCTGNGGTCTTAAGTAACAAATGCTTCAGGAGGTGACACAGTTAAAGAAAAGGAAATGGAATTGTTTCTCTCCTGCTGGATAGGTGTCGATTAAAATGTGTGGAAGCGCCTTTGTTGGTGATGTGCTCTCCCACACTGAGGTGGTGGTGGGGTACAGGTGGGCGTCCTTACAGGGAGCAGCTTTCCAGTGTCTGCTCGAGTCACACGTGCGTCCTCTGTGACCCCCACCCCGCGGTTGGCAGTGTGCCTGGGAGGGCACCTCTCTGAGTCCCAGTATCGAGGGGCAGTGAGGAAAACCCACCGTGGTGAGCGGCGTGGTCATCGTGTAGGTGAACTTCTTCAGCACAATTTTAAAATCAGAGTGCGCGCTCTGTGACTTCGGTCTAAAAACTAGCGTTAGTAAGAGCTGCTACCCAGCCAGGGCTGAATTCTGTGGGGGCCCAGTATGGACGTGGTCGTGTCCTTGGGACTCAGGACAGAAAATTCCCATCAGAGGTTTTTCCATCAAAATGAGAAATACTCTGCTCTCAGGCTGCGAAGCAGAGTGTGGATGGAGGAAGACTCTGGCACACAGGGTGGCCACCCACGCGGGAACGTTCTGGTAGCGGCTCGGCGGCCCCTGACCACCGGGCCAGGCGCGTTTGTGACACCGGGGCTAAGCCGCCTTCTCGTTTTCTTTCTAAGGGTAGATGAAGAGGGAATTTTTATTCATTTCTCTGGTTATCTGTTCTCAAGAACTTGAATCACAGGTGGATTTGCACTGATGGTATTTTCAAAGTGGCTCCCTGTGGTTTTCACTGACTGCTTTCTACATGGACTCTTCACCCTGTGAACAGTTTGGTTTGACTTAAGAAAACTGTAATGAGCTCAGTAGTTTTGTTTTTGTTTTCCTTTTTGCTTGGGAGTAGTTAAATAAATGAAGGGATGTGGAATTACAGCTGTGGGGGGGCGGGGTTCCTGGTGGGTTCTCCCAAAATATGTGCGAGATCAGAAAAATTTCTGCTTTTTTGGCTTTCTAATTAGTGAGAGAGAACAAATTAGTGCAGTATAAGTGACCACCTTACGAAGATGGGTTTTTGAAAAAAAAAAAGATCTGGAGGAGGTGCCTGGGGGGTTCAGTCGATTGAGCGTCTGACTCTTGATTTTGACTCAGCTCATGATCTCACAGTTTGGGAGATTGAGCCCCTGGTCCGGTTCTGTGCTGACAGTGTGGGGCCTGCTTGGGATTCTCTCTCTCTGTCCCTCCCCTGACTCATGCTCTCTCTTTCTCTTTCTCTCCCTCTCTCTCTGCTCCTCCCCTGCTGGTACTCTCATTCTCGCTCTCAAAGTAAACAAGTAAACATAAAAAAATACCTCAAAAGGATACTTCTGAAAGTGGTAAAATTTCACAAGAGTAAAAAACTTTGTATTATGATATTGTGAACATCCTAAGTCTTAAATTTAGATGAAAAAGCAAGAAGTTTGGTCTGAACCCTCTGGAAAGATACGGCTAGTGGCATATGTGGAGCTGAGGGTTTGCAGTTTTGATCTTCCGCGTTTGGGGAAGCGGACCAGAGCCAGGTGCAAACCACACATTTGCGTTACGCATCGTTACGCATCGTTACTTGTATGCTGGAATCCACTTGGGATGTGGTCTCCTTTCGGTCATGCTGGGCACCAAGCTCGGGCCTGCTGTGCGCCTCTGCCGGCCCTTCGCCGTGCGCACGGCACCTCGTGAGGCCTGGCGCCCGCGGCCCCTGTGTCACGGGGAGAAGGTGCAGGACCGCGTGTCCGTTGCCGCGTCAAGCTGCCGCTGTTGTTCTTCCCTCTCTTTCCTCCACGATGGCTCAGAAGTGAGAACAGAGCCTGTGGAGTCTCCCAGCCCCACAGGATGGTACCTGCTGTCAGAGACATGTGGGAGATTTTGGATAGGACAGAGTTCTTTATTTTTAAGTATCCTCCCAGTGTGGAGAGTTGCTTAGGGTATTCTCTGAAGAGAGTTATGTGGGGATTGAGTTTTGGGATTTCTAAGTGAAAACGTATTCATTAAAATCATCAGGCAGGGGTGATAGAAGTATATTTGTCAGTTTTGTGTCTGAATGCTTGGGGAGGGTAGCGACAGAGATTAGACCTTGTGACCCAGACTTTCCGTATACACAGGACATTGTAATGACTGTCTTCCGGCATTACAGTCAGTGCCGCATGCCGTTTTGTTTTGTTTTAATCTGAGCTCCTGGGAATGGAAACATTCCTTAACTACACAGTGTTTGTTCTGTCCATCCTGCCCTCACTCCCCTGCCTCTGGTGCTTTTCTGTGCGAAGGGCCCCCCGCCTGTGCTGGGACTCTCCACGGCTCCTCCTCCAGCTCAGATCTCGGCCCCGCATCGCTGGTCCTCATGTGACCATGACCTTCTCTACCGATGAGAGCTTTGTAATAAGAATGTCAATGAGAATTATTCCAAGGCTGAATCAATCATACTTGGGCTTCTGTCATTTTATTGTTTGTTGTCTGAAAAAATAAAATGACTGTCTTTCTTTCTTTTTTTGAAAGTGGGCTCCACGCCCAGTGTGGGGCTGGAACTCACAACCCTGAGATCGAGAGTCACGTGCTCTAACTGAGCCAGCCAGGCCCCCAGAATGCATGTCTTCTGACACAAGCCATTGCTTTTGAACTGTTCCAATCTATATTTGGAATGAGTCTCTTAGAGAAAAGTGGAACATTTAGCGTTTCATAGATTTTCAGGGATATTTCTTGACCCGAATTTTCTCTTTTGCTCCCGAGGTGAGGTTCCCCGACGCGCTGGTGTCTAGCGTCCGTACTTGCTTCGTTTAAGTGGTATGGATCGTGTTGTTTCCCGGTTGGGTTAGCATGGATCAAGGACCCCTTTAAGTGGCCCGGCTGTAAGGGGATTTTCGCATTGGAATGATGGCTTTCACAGAGCTATGCTTCTGCCCGCAGTGCAGCCTAGGCCACGGCGGGCACCCCCTGACCTACGTCCAGCCTCCCCGGCTCAGTGAAAGCTCAGGGCAAGGCTTGGAGTAGAGTCCACCTGCCAGGGGAGTGAGGCGTGTAGACAGCAAGAGCAATTGTAGAGGTGGATATGGGACCCTCTTGGGGGTACGTCAAGGTATTCTGCTTTTCTCAGAGTGTTTTTGCTCCTCATGCCCCAGGGAACGTGGTAGGCCTTCCTCCACCCCTTCCCTGCCCCGAATTTATATCATCAGAGGAGATAAAGTGTGTCGGGTGACGAATAGCCAAAGTAATACTGAAAAATAAAACCAAAACGGGAGNAAAAAAAGTGTGTCGGGTGAGCGTGTAAGCATCCTTGTTAGCACAGGACTGTGGCATTCCTCCCCGGCTGAGCACCACGCGGCTCCGTCCGCCCTCTGCCAGGCAGAGGAGAGTGAAAGGCAGCCCGCTCTTTCCATGTTTCCCTTGCAAATAGGACAGGTCTGTGCTGGCAGGCACCTCCAGGGGCCCAGCCTTGTTTCGACTCCCTGGCTGCGGGGTGGAGTTGCTAGGATGGGACAGAGAAATGGAGTGTGGGTGTCCTGAGGGCCCCAAGTGCAGTGAGGAGGAGCGAGTGTGTGACGAGGGGCAGGTGCGTTCCGCACACCGTGCTCTGACTCTACCCACATAGAGCTCCTCTGCAGCTTTCAAGAGAACAGATGTAACGTCCAGGACAAAACCAGTTCTTACAACAATACGGAGCAAGGCTCTGGCATTTTTCAAGTCGACACTGTATATGTGACTATTCTTTACTTAGCGGTAGAGGGAAAGGAAGCCCTGGGTCTTTTCTACAGTATGTGGTTTCGGTCTGCCACAGTCCGCGGCATTATCAGATGACATAAACCAGGACTAGCGATGCATTCTTGCCTGTTGTCTGCTCCTCACCTGGCATGCAGCTGCCAGTGCGTGTGCACCTGTGTTCCAGAGTGGCTAAGAATCGTGGTGTAAACCCGAACCTTAAAAGGGGCAGTGTCTGTTGATATTTATTGTTTTTTAAATTTTTTAAAATGTTTATTCATTAAAATTTTTTAAATGTTTATTTATATTTGAGAGGGGGGAGGGGCAGAGAGAGACAGAGATAGAATCCAAAACAGGTTCCAGGCTCTGAGCTTTCAGCATAGAGTCCGACTTGGGGTTTGAACTCATGAGTCGTGAGACCATGACTTGAGCCAAAGTCAGATGCTCAGCCTATTGAGCCACTCAGGCATCCCATGTCTATCCATTTTTGAGAGAGAGAGAGAGAGAGAGAGAGAGAATCCAACGCAGACTCTGCACTGTCAGCACAGAGCCCAATATGGAGCTTATGAACTGAGAGCTCATGACTTGAGCTGAAGTCAGACACTTGATGACCGAGCCACCCAGGCGCTCCTCATGTTTGCTATTTTTGACCATTAGCCATGTACCAGGGCAAGGGCAGAAAAAAATTTCACTTCTAATTTTATAATTTGGAGTTAGATAAAGGACAGTAAAGCCAAAAGAGAAGGGTAAGATAAAATCACTAAGAAGCAAAAAGAAATGAATAGACATATATAAAATTATATTGCATTGTGCAAACTCGATTGTATGTGAAATATGTAATGTTGGAGAAAGATATGGGGAAATTGTTTCTGTCTTAAAGGGTAAATCTTAAGCTTGGTGCCTATTTGTTTTCTTTTTTTTAATGTTTATTTATTTTTGAGAGACAGGCAGAGACAGAGCATGAGCAGGGGAGGGGCAAAGACAGAGGGAGACACAGAATCCAAAGCAGGCTCCAGGCTCCAAGCCATCAGCACAGTCTGTATGGGCAAATTCTGAATTAGGTATTATGCAGTTTTCCGTACAAAATGTTTACTTTTTTGTAGAAAACTAATTTCAAAAGCTCCTGAAGTTCATTGCCCTCCTCATCTGGCATGTGCACTGCACATACGGATGTGGACGCCTCTGGGAGTGTCTCACATGGAAAGCCGCACACTTAGCTAAAGTTCAGAGTCTGACTTCTCAAAATGACCCTCACCTATATTTTATTTTAAAATAAAATCATAAAAGTATTTAATTTATTTATTAAATTTTTTAACGTTTATTATTGAGACAGAGAGAAACAGAGCATAAGTAGGGGAGGGGCAGAGAGAGAGGGAGACACAGAATCAGAAGCAGGCTCCAGACTCTGAGCTGCCAGCACAGAGCCCGACGCGGGGCTTGAACCCACGAACCACGAGATCATGACCTGAGCCGAAGTCAGACGCTTAACCGACAGCCTCCCAGTCGCCCCTCTCCTATATAATTTAGAAATTAGTTTTCTTGTTTTTTTTTTAAACAAACGCAAAGTGTGTCCTGATGTGTAAATGGACAGAAATCACCCCCATTTCAGCCACTTTCCTTCCTTTATGGAAGGAAACCTCCATTCCTTCCTTTATGGAAGGAAAGGAAGATGGTAGAAAAGGCAGAGAGGAGGGAGGTGGGGTGTCCAGGAAGCTAAAAGTTACTGAAGTTACAGAGGGTGATTTTGAAAGACTGCATCATGATGTAAACATGTATATGGCAAGGAGAGAAGAGAGCATCTTGGAGAGGGAAGAATAAGGAGAAATGGTTTGGTGACAAAGTCCCAACGTTACTTAGTGGTGGCCGTGAACATACAAAGCCGAGAAAATGAGGAAAGATGAGATGTAGGGAAGAATGAGATGGCGAAGGCTTTAACCGCACTTGTTGACACTGGGTCTCGGTGGCTAACGGCTCCCTCCCGTTGGGTGTCACATCTGCGCTCTGCCAGGCGGGGCTCCGTTCTGGTGCCACAGGCCAGTGTTGCCGCGGCTTCCTGTGGAGACGTGGGAGGACCTGTCTCTGCACGCCGTCGCCGGTGTGGACGCAACCATCGGAATCTCTGTGAGCTGCAGTTTCCTCCTCTGTAAAGTGAGACAAGAACATCTCTAAGGATGTTTTGATAATTGTTCATTCTTTTCCCCTTCTCTGCCTCTCTAAATGTGTGTTTGTTTTTTAGTTTGGGAATCAGGCATGTATTGTGTGTAGACAAATATTTTTAGTTTATTTATCTTGAGAGAGAGCACATGTGCTTGCAGAATGGGGAGGAGCAGAGAAAGAGGGAGACAGAGAATCCCACGCAGGCTCTGCGCTGTCAGCACAGAGTCCAGTGCACAGCTCAGTCCCATGAACCATGAGATCATGACCTGACCTGAAATCAAGAGTTGGATGCCTAACTGACTGGGCCACCCAGACACCCCTATAAACCAATTTTTAAATGATGACTTTCTCCCCCTAAATAATATTTGTATCCCTCTTCTAAGAAAACCTTAAGAATACCTTTAGGAGGCCAGCAAATCCAGCTGTCTTCCTATTTTTCTGTTAAGGCAGATGGATCTGTTTAAAACAGCTTGAGACTGAACTCTGGAGAGCCCTATGCAGAAGGAAATCACTGGAGGAAACACTGGAAACATAAAAAATGAGGTGAAACCAGTCTAGGCTGGGACATGGCTGCTCTGTGCTTCTGCGGAGAACAGCTTGCACTGTAGCTGGACGTTGGCTTGCTGTTTTCTCTTCTGCCAAAAAGATAGAGTGTCATTTTGCTTCTCTCTAGAGCAAAATGGAGACAGATACAATTGACTCTCATAACCCATGGTACTGAGGCACTATAAAGCTGCTGCCAGCACTGAATTAGTGGGTATGAACCATAGCTCCTCAGGAAATACGGTGTTAGGTTCCTACAAGCCTCTGGTCACAATATTTTCAGCAACTGATCAGTACAAAGCCTTGTTCTCCGTGTGTTTTTGTTTGAAGACACCCTATTTAATATATATTGTTGATTCATTAACATTGAACTCACAGGGAACAGTGCTCTAGCTCATCCTGAATGAAGTCCATCTAACACGTACATTTCCTCCATAAGACACATCACAGCCTTCTTACATGTAAGAACGCTAAGGTAGCACTTCAGCACTACACTTGGGGACTTTTTTAAACACTGAAAACACCAAGAAAAAGCAAAAAAATGCAATAGTGACAATAACAACAAAAAAATGTGGCACTGAATGGGCCACAGAAAGGACGCATTTACAGTATGAGCTGAAGTGAGAAGTCAGAGCATTGCCTGTTCAACCTCAGCAGGGTCAGGGCGCCTCGAGCACTGTGCGGGATGTGGCGGGCAGATGGCCGGTGCTCGGAAATTAGCCATTATTATCAAAGGGTGTGAAGTTTGCAGATATGTCAACTACTGAGCTCGCTAATCCCTCCCCAGGACTAGATAGGGTGCTGCTCTCTGAGCTGCTGCTTGGGGTGGCCCAGGAAAGATGAGCACTTAATACCTCTCTG
>NW_027527956.1:8995007-9084181 GCF_008692635.1 Crocuta crocuta
GGGCATGGAGGAGGGCACTTGTGGGGATGAGCACTGGGTGTTATATGGAAACCAACTTGACAATAAACTATTAAAAAATACCTCACTGACACAATATTTAGATAATAGCATATTTTAACTTTCTGTTTATAAGCAAAACAAGTCCAACAAAGTAAGACTACAGGGAACAAGAGTGACTGCACTCTGCTTCTTTAAACTTGCTTCTTCTCTTAACCTCAAGCCTGCTCCAGGCTTTTAAAGAATTTTATGTCACATGTTCCAGCTTATTTTTGCTGTCAGGGGTTGTTGACAGGGGCTGAAAGGGAACCAGAGAGTACCCTGGGGAGAAAGAGCCTTGCCAGTGCTAACGGGTAAAGGGGCTACATAGGCTAGGCAAGGATTCCCTATGCACAGAGTTCCAAGGATACCAAGTTGATTAAACTTTCATAAACCATTATAATTTAGAGTCAAAAGCAAGTGAGCTGAACCCCAAGTATAAAAGAGTACACTTCTTTGTTTAACCCAAATCTTATCTTTCAACTTGTTGAAGAACAACAGAAATCGGCACTACAGCTTCTCCAGGCATTTTACCAAAAGTTAGGACATTGACTGGGGAAAAGTGGAGCCCTAAGAATTGGAATGGAGATCTTTGAGTGGATCCTGATGAATATGAGAACCATGAGCTTCCAAGTTTCACTGCACCTCTCTCACTGTTGGAATCCAGTGATATTCCCTTACCTGAAGTCAGCCTCCCTTGTTGCAGACTTTGTAATGTTCTCACTAAGGCAATTACTTTGCAAGAGAATGCTATTCTCAAGACCCACCCCACCACATTTTGCTGCCTCTAGACTCATTACCTGCACATGCTGGAAGAGGAATACAAAGTCTTACCTGGGTAAAAAGGCATATATGAAGATTTTTTGTAGTTATTGTCAGAAGAATTCTGAATAAAATGTTTGAAAGTGATTTTATTGATAATAAGGGGGAGAACAATGTTGGATTGAGCTGAATTTATTGATATAGAGGTACTTAGCAAACATCCTGGACTCATTATCATGAGCAACTGGTTGTGACTCCTACAAGTTTGCTTTGTTGGTTGACTAACAGCTAGAGTAATTGGTGGCCACAATAATGAATTTGAGATCCCCAACTTCCTTGATTTAGTGTACGGGAAGAAATCTCTAGGTCTAAGGAGTTAGAAATGAGTGAATAGATTTATGATAATAATGGAATGGAGGGAAATCCCTCATGCATCACTGTAGTGTCAATTCTCTAGATTTTGAAGTTCACCTCCATCTCAATAAAGAAAACTAATTTTTCTCCTTTTAATGTGTGCATAAAAGCTTTACCACGTTTTAGTTATATCTGAAATGAGCACCTTCTCCAGAATTCCTGGCTCCCAAGAAGAAACTAACTAGGCTTGACTCTGGAATGATGGATCAGGGACGCACTCCTCATGACCTCCATACTACGCTGGTATCAGTAGACACAGTGGATTTGTTAAAGACTGAATTTTCACATTCCTAATGTGAGAAATATATCTCTTCCCCTGAAAAAGTTGGTAAGTGGGAAAACAGCAGTATAACTTTAGTTCCAATACAATGTTATACTTAACAATCATTCTACATGGGTTTCATGCACATCAAGAAACTGCAGACCCAAGGAAATTCTTACTTGTGCTTGACACCGTATTGTGAAGGCTGAGTCTTTGAAGCATATTGGAAGTATCAGTATTAAGGACTACCCTAGTTACAAAGACCCAAATAAGTAGTTCTATTTTTTCTTACAAATAGCCAATTGATCAAAAGAGCAGACATTCAATTGTTGATTTAAAATTTAATTATCCATGTACACTTCAGAATGTCTATTTTGCTGTTGGTGAGTGGAGTGGTCTGTATATGTCTGTTAGCTTTAATTGATTTTAATGTTGTTCAAATTCTGTTTCCTTGTTGATCTTTTGTATAGATGTTCTATCAATTATTGAAGTAGAGTATTGAAGTCTTCAACTCCTAATGCAGAACTATTTATTTTCCCTCCAATCTATCAATATTTACTTATGTTTTGGGGCTCCACCTGTTTAGTGCATATATGTTTATAATGGTTATATTTTCTTGATTAATTGACCCTTTTATCAATATGTAATGTCCTTTTTTCTCCCTTATAACAATTTTCAACTTAAGTCTACTTTGTCTTACATTAGTATAGCTACTTCAGCTCTTTTGGTAACTATTTGAATGGAATATCTTTCTCCATCATTTCATTTTCAAGTTATTTGTTTTTGGGTCTAAATTGAGTCTCTTATAAGCAGCATATAGCTGAATCATGTTTTTAAATCCATTCTGCCAATATTTGCCTTTTAATTGGTGAATTCAATCCATTTACATTTAAAGTGATCATGGATAATGAAGGACTTAGTTCTGTCAATTAAAAATATTCAAATGTTTATTTTTGAGACAGAGAGACAGAGTGTGAATGGAAGAGGGGCAAAGGGGGAGGGAGACACAGAATCCAAAGCAGGCTCCAGGCTCTGAGCTGTCAGCACAGAGCCTGACACGGGGCTCGAACCCACGAACTGTGAGACCATGACCTGAGCTGAAGTCAGACGCTTAACCGACTGAGCCACCCAGCCACCCTAGTTCTGTCAGTTTTTTATAAAAGATTTTATTTTTAAGTAATCTCTATCCTCAGCATGGAACTTGAACTCACAACCCTGAGATCGAGTCACATGCTCTACCTACTGAACCAGCTAGGCTCTCCAGATCTGTCCATTTGCTATTTGTTTTCTATATTTATTATTTTTTGTTTTTTAATTCTTCCAATACTGTCTCCTTTTGTGTTGGATTGATTTTATTTCATTTATTTTTCTATATATTTTTTGTTATTTTCTTAGTGAAACTGAGGATTAGAGTTAAATCCTAAAGTTATATGACTCTAGATGGAATAGAAACAAACTTAGCTTCAACAGCATACATCAACTCTGCTCCTATCAAGCTTCATCTCCTCCTTTATGCTGTTGTTGTCACTAATTGCATCTTTATATGCTGTGTGCCCATTAACATAGATATATAATTATTGTTTTATGCCTGTAGCTCCTAAATCATTTAGGAAATGAAAAGAGGAGTTATAGCCCAACAATACAATTATGCCAGCTTTTTATTTATTTGTATGTTTACCAGAGGTCTTATTTCTTTGTATGGCTTTGTGTTATCTTCTAGGCTTCCTTTGTTTTACCTTGAATTCCCTTTAGCTTTCCCTTGTAAGACAGGTCTACTAGTGATGAATTCTATTAGTTTTTGTTTATTTGAGAATGTCTTAATTTCTCTTTCATTTTTGAAGTATAATTTTGCTGGCTATAAAGTTCTTAGTTGATGTTATTTAAATATGTTATCCCACTGCCTTCTGGCTTCCATGGTTTCTGATGAGAACTTGGTTGTTAGTCTTTTCAAAAATCCTGAGTATGTTACAGATTGTTTCTCTCTTGCTGCTTTCAAGATTTTCTTTTTGGTCTTTTGATAATTTGTAACATGTTCCATTGTATAACTCTTTCAGTTTATCCTGCTTGGAGTTCACTGAACTTCTTAGATGTGTAGATTCATGTCTTCCATCACATCTGAGAGGTTTTTAGCCATTATTTCTTCAAATATTTTCTGCTCCCCTTCTCTCTCTGTTCTTATGTGATTCCCATAATGTGTATGTTGGTACACTTAATAATGTCCTGTAAGTTCCTTAGACTCTGTTCTTTTTGCTTCATTCTTTTTCTTTCTGCCCCTCAGACTGGGTAGTTTCAGTTGCCCTATAGTCAAGCTTGTTGATCCTTTCAGAAAGATCTGAACAAATCTGCTTCTGGACTTCTCTAGTGAATTTTTAATTTCAGCTACTGTACTTTCCAGATCCAGAATTTCTATTTGGTTCCTTTTATAATTTCTGTTCTTTTATTGATATTCCCTACTGTTCATGGATCATTCTTCTGATTGCCCTTAGTTCCTTGTTCATGGCATCCTTCAGCTCCCTGAACACATTTAAGACAGTTAAAGTGGGGCACCTGAGTAGCTCAGTTGGTTAAGAATCTGACTTTTGATTTTGGCTCAGGTCATGATCTCACAGTTTGTGAGATGGAGCCCCATGTCAAGCTCTGTGCTGACAGCATGACCTTCCTCGGGATTCTCTCTCTTCCTCTTTCTCTGCCCCTCCCCTGCTCATGCTAAACAAAAAAAGGCAGTTGAAAGTCTTTGTCTGGTAAATCCATTGCCTTGGTTTCTACAAGGATGCTTACTGCCAATTTCTTTTTTTCCCCTGTGAACGCATCATACTTTCTTCTTTCTTTGTATGCTTTGTACATTTATGTTGAGAACTGGACATTTTTAAATACTGCTAGGTGCTATGTGATATTATTATTAATTATTATTATTTTAGCAATGAAAAAGCAAGCATTGGCAAGGGTGTGAATTAATTGGAGCTTTCATATATTGCTGTAAAGCGGTGCAGCAACTATGGAAAACAGTTTGGTGGTTCCTCAAGAAGGTAAACACATAATTACCCTATCATTCCAGCAATATCACTCCTACATACATATCCAAACAATATGAAAATACGTATCCTCATAGAAACTTGGACATGAATTTTTTTAAAATAGTTTATTGTCAAGTTGGTTTCCATATAACACNCATTTAGGTTCTTTCCATGTTTTGGCTATTGTTAAGAGTGCTGCTATGAACATTGGGGTAATTGTGCCCCTATGCACATATGATCCTTTTTATATGGACTATCTGGAGTAGGCAAATACATAGAAAGATTAATGGTCAGGGGCTGTGGGAGGGGATTGAGGAGTGATTACCTAATGGATACAGGATGTTCTCCTGAGGTGATGAAATGTTTTGAGTTGAGAGAAGTGATGGAATATACTAAATACTATTAAACTGTACACTTTAAAATTATTAACTGTATATTATGTGAGTTTCATCTCAATAAAAGAAAGTATAACCCATAGCTCATCATCTATCTTCAACTAATCATTTTCACTCAGAATTATCATTTATCATATTTTTAAATCATAACTAAACATTGCCATGATATATTACCATGTGTTAAAGTCTCTCCCTTTCCCCTTCTCAATTTATTGTAAAGTCAAGTAATAAAGTAAATTATTGGAACTATTTTGCCATTTTCCAATCAATAATGAGCAATTACAACTTGTCTTCATGTTACCATTCTCTACAAATAAGGCTTATAGCAGCATTCAATTGATACATACTTGCAAGTGAGAGGGAGACATGACATTAACAAAGTGCTCACTAGATTTCAGATACTATGATCAGCTACTTAGACATGATATCTCATTCCATTTTTCATAAAAAGTCCTGAGATAAATATGATCCCCAATTCATAAATGTGGTGGTATACAGTGGTGTTCCACAGTGGCCCGAAGACACAGCTTGTATGGAAAAACCCATATTAAGACTGAGCTTTGCGTGACCCCAAAGCCTATGTTCCCTCTACTATGTACTGAGCATCCCTACAAGTTCCTGAGAGCTCCATCAGTCACTGTATCACCAAGGGTGATTTATCTATTAAGTAAGGCAATCTATGTCAATGCCATCATTTTAATACATGAGTGAGGCTGGGGCTTTCCGATATTAAGACAAATATTTATAAAACTCAAGCATTTTCTCTTTACCCAGTCATGGTTATAATCAGTTATGGGATTTCAGTCCAAAAAGGCAATGATTATAGTTGAATATAGTCAAGTTAACACACTTGTCAGTACATTTTTTGTTTTACAATTGAGTCCTCTTTGACTGTGGGAAATGCACTGGCCTCATGAAGTTACTCTAAATCTGTGGGTCCATCATCTTGAGAAGAGAGTCCCCCTGGGGTCTGTGGTGAGGGCAGCGATGTACCGCACCTTCATCTGCCCCGTCTCTGGCAAGCAGAGTTGGAACGTGGCAGGCAGGATCACTAGCTGTCACTGCACAGTACAGTGCCCATGACAGCAGACACACAGTGCTACCGACCTGAGTTCCTGGGTGTAGTGAGCCACCTCAGAGGACAGGAGAAATGGTCCCTTTCCTCAGATGAGCAGATTCTAAGTCACGAAGCCACCATTATCACCTCATTCTTTTGTGTCTTAGAAACTTTCCTGGGTCAGAGTACAAACACCTCAAGGAGGGGGTGTGATGAGCGAACACCTGGATCACTCTACTCACCCTCACTCACTTACTGCTACCTGACCCGATATTAGATTGAGAGCAAAGATCAGGAGTGAGGTGGATGGTGGTGGCGGGTGAAAGGAGCCCCTGGGCTTGAGGGCCTTCGAGAGAGGCAGGGAAGGGCATGTGCATCTTCATCTGTTTCCCTTTATGCTAGACCCTCCCCACGCACGCTGCTGAGATCTTATGTGGTTCTGAGAAATTGCTTATTTTGTTATTTTAATAATGGCTGAAGATCCTGACTGAGAAAATACACATGCAAATGATAGTGGTCAAAGAATATATGACAATCGGACTTGGTCAGTGACGACAACTGCCCCATTTCCACCCCTGCTTCTGGCTCAGAGAAAGCTACGTTTCCTCCCCAAACCCATGGCATCGGACGTCCCACTTTCAGGAGCTGTTTGCAGCAACCCCAGACTCACAGCCTCTGTCAGGACCCACCTGAGGTGTCCTTTGTTCCACTCTGAGTCTCTGAAAAACCAAGGGATGGTGGCTGAACCCTTGGCCATGGCAAGCTTTGGACGAATAGACTCTGTTCTCATCCACGTGCCCTTCATTTATTTCCACAGTTATGCAGGCTCTGCCAGGGTCTAGTCTGCCCTGTCGCTGCGGCCCCCGCATTTGACCAGGTGCGGTCCCCACAGAGGCTCCTGTGGTCATTTGGCACAGGGTCTGAGTGCTGCAGTCTCTGGTTGGAATTTCTAAGCTGTTCTCAGCCTGCTGCCCGGATCTTGTTATTTGTTCCGGTTTGTGTGGCATCCTTGGTGGGATCAGACCATTTCTTGCCTTCCCTTCTGCTCTCTTTGCATTATTGTTTTTTTTTTAATGTTTGTTTATTGAGAGAGAAAGAGAGAGAGAGAGAGAGAGAGAGAGAGAGAGAAGAAGAAGGAGGAGGAGGAGGAGGAGGAGAGAGAGTCCCAAGCAGCCTCCACATTCTCAGCATGGAGCCTAATGTGGGGCTCGATCTCATGAACCTTGAGATTATGACATAAGCTAAAATCAAGGGTCAGACACTTAACTGGCTGAGCCACCCAGGTGCCCCTCTTATTTTTAGTCTTTAAGATTTTATTAAGTAATCTGTATACCCAATGAATATTGAACTCACAACCCGAGACCAAGAGTTGCATGCTGTACCAACTGAGCCAGCCAGCTGCCCCTACACTGCAGTTTTCTGTTGTGCTAAAAGTGTTTTGATCATAATGACAAGAATCACAGAGTAGGACCCCAGCATAGGTCCATGAGCCTGTGGTCTGAGCCAGCCTCACAAAACTTGGATTTATAGTTCCCATGGACCAGTGTCTTCTTGGACAGACTATTATGGGTCACCAATGAAACCAGATGAGGTTGTCCTTCTGTCTCAGTCTTGTTTCCTGAGAGCCTGGCTTTGATTCAGAGAGAGCATTTTCTCTGGTTTTCCACCGGCTGGGCCAACTGTCAGGTGGTGGCCTGAGACACGAGGTGAATGAGCATCACATTCCCACCAGCCCTTGCCAGCAATCATGTGCTAAGTCTAGAACCTCTCTTCCAGGAAAACTCCTGCTTCTTATATGTACTCTCATTTATAATCTGAACACTTGTGCCTATCTTTCTCAATGACATAACTTCACCGAGGACAATTTGGGCCAGTCTGAGAAACATCTGGCTTGAAAAAAAATTTTTGTTCATTTGAGAGGTATTTAGAAAAGAAAGGGAGTAAGATTTTTCAGGCCCAAATGGGAAGCATTTCATAATTAGTATGCATAGCCCTCCGAATTATATTCTGAATAGGAAATTATTTCGCTAGAAGATTATCTGACTAAAGCTAATGAACAACTTAACACACTTTACCAACAACCAGCTAGACGCATCCCCTGGGGTCCCCCTTGGTTGGTCTCTGTACACACTTCCATACACTCTGCCCACCTATCCCTATCTTGCAGACCCCTACACTTTCCCACCAGTTCCCTTAAAACCTCAAATTACCAATTGCCTCTAAAGATTTTTCCTTCTGTCAGTCAGCTATGTAGGTAACTGTGGAATTTAATCCTCGGACCCAAGACAAATTAAGAACTGTAATTAAGGATTTCTCTGAACCCAGGTAAGCCAAACAACTATTCATCGGATTCAGAATTCTTTTGGACCCATATGACGCAGGGTTATCTGATCTTTATCAACAGAATTCATATTCTAAATCCTGGATAGCAAAAGCCAATTGGGCTGACCTGGAAAGGGACCTTTGGGATCCATCTTTCCATGATAAACCCGAGAGTCCAAAGAAAGCCAGAAAAGTAGATTGACATCTCCTAAAAGCCATACTTGCAACATTTCCTGTAAAAATTGAGTGGGCCATAAATGCCCACCACAGGGACTATTCCTTGAATCCCAGACAACTCTTGTCTTCGTAATCAAGTTGAGTCTGCCTTCTCCATGATGTTTGATGCAGACTCTATATAAAGATCTTGATGCTGTACCGGACATGTGTAAAAATTCCATGGACATAGGAAAAATCATTGAATTAGAACGATAAAAGTTCAACTGGATCCTACTAAAACATCTGAACTTCCTCTACATTCCTTGAAGCCAGAAGCAAAGGAAGAAATCCAGCCTCTGGCCGACGACCTCTCACCCATGGCCTTCTTGCGTCCCACACTTGACCACATACATTCCTGTTCTTTCAGTAAAGGAACAAAATGGGTGAGGACATCAACTTGTTCAAGGCCTTAGGCGTCAACAAATTTGTCACTTCCCCTTTCCGCTTACCCGAGTACCATCCTGCCATCAATCTCTCCCGAAGCCACTTGCTCGGTGTGGAGGATCTTTGCCCTTTCCGGTAGGTCCCTTGATAAAGACATGTGTGCCTTTTGCCTTTACCTGCGAAGCACAAAAGCATACCTGCGTGGTTATGCCCTGGGTGCCCACTTGACCCTTCCTCTTATTTTGCCCAGGTCCTCAATCAAGACTTAAAGGGTACAAATCTCTCTCATGATTCAATTCGGACACTCTATGTGGATGATCTACTTTCCTCAGATAACAACTCCTGTGAAAAGGACTTCATTCATTTTCAGCCTTGGCAGAGAAAGGATATAAAGTTTCAAAAGATAAGTTACAATTTTGCAGTAACCTAGCTCAGGAGATTAAAAACAACAACACTCTCCCAGCGGACCAAAGACTAGCCTAACTTGTCCCAGACTCCTTCCCAAATGACATTTGGGAAGATTTCCAGGTTTAAGTGGATATTGCAGATCACGAGGGCCGTTTTTTCCTGAGATTGTTGACACCTCCTTATGATTTGACTAAGTTTTCAGGGAGGGACTGAGGAATATCTCGTCCCAGAGCTGAAGCATGATCAGGCATTCTGGAACCTGAAGAAGGCTCTTCACCACCCTCCTTCCTTGGCAACCCTAACTATAAAACTCCCCATCGTCTCTTTGTGGAGGGAAATCCAGACAAGCCTCTGGAGTTTTAACTCAACTGGCAGAGCCCATCACTCACTACAGCTGTGATGGAAGTGCTCCACTCCGAGGCTGTCAGCCTGCTCTTTAGGTTTCGGGTCCACTGCCTGCTTCTGAAGATGGGCTGAAGTTTGAGGTCCCTTATGGAAATAGTCTTCCAACTGGATGTAATTCTGGATCAGTTATTTAGTCATAACTCATGAACCCGGTTGTGAAATCTGACTCTCCTGAGTTTTACTGCTGGATATGCTGTTAGTGATACATCTATCACTGGGTTGGAAGGCGAGAGGCTTTCCAATAAAGTTCAAGAGCAGTTTTCTCAGATGTCTCTTCCAGTAGACTAAAGCTCTAAGTTGAAGGTCATGAAGAGGCTGTTAGAATGATGTGGGAAGGCCTCCTTTACCTGCTGATGATGGAGGGAGTAGTACATGAGTCCCTCGCAACATTTTCCCGTGTCTGTGTGCAGCAGGGCAGGGTTCGGTCTCAGAGGAGAAGTCCCTTAATAATGCACAGGGCTTCCCCATTACCAGGTCCTAGGGTAACTGATGTGCCCTTGACAGAGTAAACCATATGGCCCTAAGGGCTAGTGGGGTACTTTTCCCCGAAGAAGCTCAGACTTTCTGAAAATTTTGCTAGTTGAAGGATGCCTTTGGCTCTTTCAGAATTTCCAGAATATTGTAGATGACAGAGGCAGGATAGTTTTTGAGCAAGTAGGAACACTTCATGGAGTTCTTTCATAATAGTTCTGATAGTGTGTGCCTTGATCACTTGATATAAAAGTTGGGATGCCCCTGGTTGGAAACACAAAATCAAACACTGTTTAGCAACCATAAAGGGCTATAGTTTTTTGGCGAGGAAATACTTCAGCTGATCCTGAAAATAAGCACACAATAACTAAAACATATTCACATCCCATGAAGAGTAGCAGCCAGATAAAATCCACTGAAGATATTTAAAAGGCCCTTGAGGCTTTGGTTCCCGGCCACATCCCGTTGTGATGGTTAATTTTAGTGTGAAGAGTGTGGGGCACCCAGACAAGCATTATTTCTGTGTGTATCTGTGAGTGTATTGCTAGAAAAAACTAGCATTTGAATTGGTGGACTCAGTAAAGTAGACGTTCTCCCCAGTATGTGTCGCATCATCCAAGCCACTGAGCTGCTGAGGGCTTGAATAGAACAAAAGGAAGGAGGAATTACTTCCCTTTTCTCCCTGCCTGCCTGCATGATCTGGAAGGAGTCGTCTTCTGCCCTGGACCACGATTCACACCAACACAATGTGGACTGGCGTTGCACCACTGGCTTTCTGGGTTTTTAGCTCACACAAACAATGTGGGACTTCTCAGCCTCTTTAATTGTGTGAGCCAATCTGTCATCATAAATCTTCCTAACCTGTGACTTTGCTCATGCCCCTCTCTCCCAGATAAAGAATCGATTATTAAAATCTATTGATTAGACTCTAGGTAATTCTAAATTTCTATTCAATATCTTCATAGAACAATGGGCAAGACACCTGCCACCTGAAAGAGACAAATAGAGACCCAAATACACAACCAGATAAAATAAGACCCTACTCTCCCCCTGTGTCACAAGTAAGTCCTTTGTTCCTGGAGCTCCATCTGCCCCTGCTGGATACTACTTTCTCAGGGGCCAGGACAGTTGGTGCTGTTTGCCTCAGCGTAGCAGGATTCTCACACAGAGAGATGGGACACCGAGGCTCTTCTGTCCAGGAAGCAACTTTATTTGTCTTGCTGGCATGGGCTCAGTGGGTTTGTACCTGAAAAACTGAGACCCCAGCACAGTGGGGTGTAGACTTTTGAACAATTTTTGCTTCTTTGTCTCCCATATATGGGAACATGCAGTCTGAATGGGGGTGTGGGCTCTATGTTGCAGTTGTGAGGAGTGTCGCACATGCATGCACAGCCAGGTTGCCTCCCCTTGTCTTGAGGTTCTCACCACATTCCTAAAGGAGGGGTTCTAGAATTCCTGATCTAGAATCAGACTAACACATGATTCACTTTAGGAACAGTACTCTGAGGCTTGTCTGTCCACAGAGGCCCTAATTGTGGAGACCACTACACTAGAAACCCTAGTGTAGGCACTTTTTCTGGATGGATTTCTGACTCACTGTAATGCCAGCAACCAGAGCAATATTCCCAAAGGTGGGAATGCTACAAAGAGGAGAGTTACTGTTTAACCCCAGAGAAGCTGTGAAGCCTGCTGCCCTGGGAAGCTACAGAGCCACACAAATGCTGGTGGGTGATGGGGCTTGCTCTAGAGTCCCTGCTGGCCGGTCAGGCTGGCTCTGTGTCACGGCTGATGCTTCTTGCTGTGCTCGGATCAATGAAACATGCAAAGCAGAGCAGACCATACATTGCCTCAAGGAAAAGTCATTTGTCTCTTTAAGGTTAATCATCATGGCCTTTGGGATTTTTTTTGGGGGGGGGGTGTCTGGGTTGGGCAAAGGGGGTTCTTAGTTCCAAAGCACCCTACAAGACTATGAATTGTTCTTGTCTTCGTCATAGTGGTCATGACATAAAGCCTGTCATGATGCTGATCTGTCACATCCTGTCTGGTCTTGAATGCTTCTGGGCAGCTGCTCTATCAGGTCAGATGATGCAGCAACAGAAAGACTACCTATCATGATATGAGTGATTGTGGAGGCACCTAGACAGTCCCCAAGCTATGAAGATCTGGATCTCCAGCCTCCAGTGAACTGGCCAGCCTCTCACAAGTGACAGGACTTCTAAAGGGGAGAAGAACTGGGAGACTAACTATACAAATGACACTTAGAGCATTCTCTGTAGCCATCAGCTCAGAATGATCTCGGCTTGGTCAATGACTGCCAGCTTCCCTGTTTGTTTTCTCCTCTTCCAAATCAGGACCAGAAGAGAAAGCCAAACACGCTCTGTAACCCGTGTGCCCCCCCAACCATAGGCTGTGACAAATCTAGTTAACCGCCCCTGGCTTCCCTGTGCCAGCAGCCTCCAACCGGAGCACCTTCTTCCGCCCCCTTTTCTACCAAATGCAAGTGACGCTGGCCAACTCACTTGTTAGTGCAAGATCTGAATAAATAGCTGCTGTGTGTTCTCACCTGGGTCATATCCATTTATTTCCACATGACAAACTGGATTTATGTAGATTATGAAACTGTCTAAAACAAACAGGTACTAAAAATTGAAACTGGAGTGACCTTCCCAAAGCATACACTTGTTTAGATCACCCTCTTGCTTTAAAACCTTTCATGGCTCTCCATTGCCCTTGGAATGAAGTCACTCTCTGTAATTGGGTATAAACGGATTGGCTTTCCATCTCTTCTCTCTCTTGCACTGATAACCAAATTGATCGTTTATTTCCTGTAATGTGTCTTGTTTTCTTTTCCTTTTTGGCTTTGGGAAAGGCCATTTATTCTACCTGGAATACTCCTATTTCTCTCTTCACCTGGGCACATCTTCAGTATAGACATCACTTCCCCTGGCCAGCTCTCCCCAATGCCTGCCTGGGTAATTTGCCCCTTGTATCGATACCAGACTTCACCATTAATCCACTGGTTATTGTCCCATCAATTACTTGGCTGTGTTTACCCACCATCGTAAGCTGAATTACGTTGGCCGTACACCTCACCAAGCTTTACCCTGTCAACCTACCCCAAAGTGTTACAGTAGTTCATGTAGATAATCTAAATTAACACGTCTGAAATTTTTCTTCTGAAGAAATTATTTCTAGAATTATTATGGTAGAATTCTTTTCTATCACTATGGGATCTAACGCTTTGCCAACTACATAATAACACCAACACCGACTATACAGTTTACAAGTTTTCATTATCTTGTTGTCATAATAAGCCTAGGAAGGTGGTGGTGGTCTACAGAGTGATTTGTATTTTAACTGTGTTATTGTATTCACATATAGAATCACAGGGTAGAAGTGACTCCGAGAAGTAACCTCAATCTAGTATATTTTTTATACTAGAATCTTTGTGTTCCATTCTTTACTCTCTTTCATCCATGTTCATGGATTAATTATCATCCATATTATGGTAACTTTAAATTTATATTACTATGCCAGGCTCTCTTCTTCGATCCAGACCTTGTTTCCAACTATCTACTTGATATTAACACCTGAAGGTCTCAGTAGCCATGCTCCACATGGTCAAGACCAAATCTGTGATCCTTCATTCTCTTTCTAGTGTTTCCACTATCCACCCTCAACACAATCATTTTCTCTTTCTCTTTCCCTCTTTTATGAGGCTTTGCAATTTTAAAATTTTATTTATTTATTTACTTATTTATTTATTCATTTAATTTGAGTATAGTTGGCACACAGTGTTACATTAGTTTGAGGTGTACAACAGTGATTCAACATCTCTATATGTTATGCTGTGCTCAGCACAACTGTAGCTACCATGTGTCACCATACAATGTGGCTACAGTACCACTGACTATATTCCCTGTGTTGTACCTTTTATTCCTGTGATTTATTCACTTCATAACTGAAATCCTGTGCCTCCAATCCCCTGCACCCATTTTGCTCATTTCCCTACACCCCTCCTCTCTGGCAACCATTAGTTTGTTTTCTGTATTTAAGGGTCTGTGTGTTCGTTTGTTTTGTTTTTTAGATTCCATGTATAAGTGAAATCATATAGTGTATGCATTTCTCTGTCTGACTTATTGCCCTTAGTGTACCCTCTAGGTCCACTCATGTTGTTATGGATGGCAAAATCTCATTCTTTTTTATGGTTGAGTAATACTGTGATATATATCTCTCACATCTTCTTTATCCATTCATGTATCTATGGACACTTAGACTGCTTCCATATGTTGGTTATTGTAAATAATGCTGCAATAAGCATAGAAGTGCATATACCTTTCTAAATTTATGTTTTTCTTTGGGTAAATGTCCGGTAGTGGAATTACTGGATCATATGTTATTTTTATTTTTTATTATTGAAGAACCTCCTTACTGGTTTTCACAGTGGCTGCACTAGTTTGCATTTCCACCAATAGAAAAAGGGTACGTGTTTCTCCACATCCTCACCAACATTTATCATTTCTTGTCTTTTTGATTTTAGCTATTCTGATGGGTGTGAGATGATATCTCACTGTGGTTTATTTGTTTGTTTCTTTGTTTAATTGAAATTCAAGCTAGTTAAGGGGTGCCTGGTGGTTCAGTTGGTTATCCAACTTCGGCTCAGGTCATGATCTTGCAGGTCATGGGTTCAAGCCCAGAGCTTGCTTCAGATTCTGTGTCACCATCTCCCTTTGCCCCTCCCCCACTCACGATCTCTCTCTCTCTCTCTCTCTCTCTCTCTCTTTCTCTCTCTCTCTCTCTCTCTCTCAAAAATAAATAAACATGTAAAAAATTCAAATTCAAGTTAGTTAACATACAGTGTAGTCTTGGCTTCAGGAGTAAAACAGTGGTTTTGATTTGCATTTCTCTGATGATGAGTGATGTTGTGTGATGTTGAACATCTTTTCATGTGTCTGTTGGGCATCTGGATGTCTTCTTTGGAGAAAATGTCTATCCAACTCCTCTCCTCATTTTTTAATTGGATTATTTTGGGGGTTTTGGTGTTGAGTTGTTCAATGCCATCCTTCCTGACACTTCACTCACGGCAGTGTCCAAACTACCATCATGTCTTATTCACTTTGCCTACCAAATAATCTCTTACAGCTGCCTGCTTCTCTTCATCTTCAGTGCTACTACTCTAACCGCAGCTCCACGCTACCATCATCTTCCACCTGGGCCAGTCCAGCAAGCTCCTAACTCTTGTTCCTACAACCACCCTTCCTCCATCACCACTCTTTCCTCTCTGCTATAGCTAGCTATACTTTTCAAATGCAAATCTAATTCTATCAACCCACCCACTGAAAACACTGACTTGGCTTCTCATTGGTCTTAAATAGACCAAAATGGCTTCACAGTGTGGTCCCTAGCCTCCTTTCTTGGTATTTTTCTTCCTGTGATCTACACTTCCATCATTCTGGTCTCTTTGATCAATCTGACTACCCCATGCTCCCTCCAGGCACAGGGCCTTTCCAGAGGCTGCTCCTGCTGCCTGGAGTCACCTCCTCTTACCTCTTCTCACTGCTTTGAGCCATTAATGTTTACTTGTGCTTCTGACTTCAGGTTGTTGCTTCAAGATTTCTACCCATGGGGCACTTGGGTGGCTCAGTCAGTTGAGCATCTGACTTTGGATCAGGTCATGATCTCATGGCTTGGCTTATGAGTTTGAGCCCTGCATCGGGCTCTGTGCTGACAACTCAGAGCCTGAAGCCTGCTTCAGAGTTGAACTACTTTTATCCAAAGGTATTTATCCAAAGGTACAAAAATGCTGATTCGAAGGGGCACACGCATCCCCAAAGTTTATAGCAGTGCTGTCAACAATAAGCAAATTATGGAAAGAGCCCAAATGTCCATCTACTGATGAATGGATAAAGAAAATGTGGTATATAAATAAATAAACAAACAAATAAATAAATAAATAAATCAATAAATCTACAGTGGAATACTACTCAGTGATGAAAAATGAAATCTTGCCATTTGCAACACTGTGGATGGAACTAGAGAGTATTATGCTAAACGAAGTAAGTCAGGCAAAGATAGCACATGACTTCACTCATATGTGGAATTTAAGAAATACAACAGGTGAACCTAGGGGAAGGGAAGGAAAAATAAGATAGAAACAGAGAGGGAGGCAAACCATAAGAGACCCTTAAATACAGAGAACAAACTGCACGTTGCTGGAGGGGGAGGGGTGTGGGCGATGGGTTAGATGGGTGATGGGCATTAAGGAGGGCCCTTGTTGGGATGAGTACTGGGTGTTATATGTAAGTGATGAATCACTGAATTCTACTCCTAAAACTATTCTTACACTATATATTAACTAATTTGAATTAAAAAAAAAAGATTTCTATTCTAGATCAGGTTTCTGCATCACAGATGTGTGGAGAGCTAACCTTCAGGAGTGTTTACCTCAGTTTATAATTAAACTCTCATTGTGTAGCTGGTTCACTAGTGATCTTCTCCACTGGATTCTAAGCTTTTGCTTCTTTCTCATCACTGTCTTCTTGGCACCCAATAGACACACAAAACGTATATGTAAAACAAAGACAAGAAAGGCATGGTTACATGTAAGTTGTTCATAAAGAATGACTGTTCCTCTTTCCTATAGGAATTTCAATGGTTTTAGATTAACCTTAGCAATTTATTTTATTGTAGATGAGCACGTGTATAGTTTATTCTTTGTGCACAAATCAGTCAGGGCTGCCAAATATAGCTGTAGAGTGTTCATACCCTACTTGGAGACAAGCTGAGGTAGGTGGGTGGGAGCTGAAATCAACCCCACTCTGTTCACCCGTCTGTATCTTGATGTGGGTTGGGGTCTGCCCAGAGGATAGGATGCTTCCCCCCACCCCTATTCCTTCTTTACATATAAAGGCCCTTATAATAGCACTACTCTCTCCAAGCTAGTGCCCTTGCCCTCAGGGCAGCTAGCAGAAACCCAAAGGGCTTCCCTGACCCTTTAAATTCACACAAAAGTACCTGTGGGCTGACATGTTAGGCTAGTTTAAGATTTTTTTCCTCAGGTGCCTGGGTGGCTCAGTTCGTTAAGCATCTGACTTTGGCTCAGGTCATGATCTCACAGTTTGTGAGCCTGATCCCCGCCCGCATCGGGCTCTGTGCTGACAGCTTGGAGCCTGCACCCTGCTTTGGACTCTGTGTCTCCATCTCCCTCTGCTCCTCCCCCACTTGTGCTCTGTCTCTCTCTGCCTCTCAAAAATAAATAAATGTAAAAAATAAAATAAAAAAGATTTTCCTCTGTTCTGTGGTCACCCATATTACGCTCTTTATGCTGGACTCACAAATGCTAATGCTGATTATGGGGTGAACTAGATGAGGGACTCGGAAAGATTCAGCACAGCACCTTCACTTTTAAACCCAACTGAACAACTAAAATCAAAGCACCTGTACTTGTTCTGACACCAAGTTGGTTAAGAAGAAGCAGAACTAACTCGTGTGACATGAGCTGCCTCGCAGATAATTCCTTTGGTGTAGCTACCGAGTTTGGACGATTGGCTGACCTCTCTGCCATGAACTTTCCTGAGCCTTTGAAACTGATCTTGATGAGTTGCATTGGGTCAGGTTGCTCATTCCTTCTGTGGAGGAGAGGGACGGTCTTTCCACATCAAAGCCCTTGGTTGTAGTTTTAAACATCATTCATTATATATTCATGCTTAAGTATTTAGGGACGTAGTGGCCTGGACTGATGTCAGCAATTTCTTTGAATGCAAAAAAAAAAAAAAAAAAAAGGATGGATCAAGAGATGAATATTTGGATGGCTGATAAAACAAATAGAGCAAAATGTTAATTGTAAGATCTCGGTGACAGTGTTCACTGTAAAATTATTTCAACTTTTCAATATGTTCAAAATTTTTCATAATGAGTGGGAGAAAACTTTTATTCAACATTTATTGAAATTTTATCATATTTATTAAAATCTTGTTTACATTATGTTTATTAAAGTAGCCTAGGCACCAAGGATACAGTGCTGAAGAAGACATGGTCCCTGTTGGTGCAGCACTCCTGGGGAGAGGGACACATAGGCAGATGCTGACAGAACAACCCGGTGAGTGCAGTGACAGACACACTCAGAATGTTCTGGAATACCAAGGAAAAGTGCTTCTTACGTCCTGTGTTGTTTCTGTGTCTAGTGGTTGTGGTTAGGGAGATCTTCCTGGAAGAGAGGCCAGCAGAACTCAGCTTTGAATAGCAACGGAATGAAAATTAGTTCAAGTAGGGGGAGTAAAGGAATTCTATGAACGAACTCTGCGTGGTGTTTTCCGGAGCAGGAGAAGGGCTGGGACTGGTCAAGCTTGGAGAGCTTGTGTGCCATGCCAGCTTGATGCCGGGAGGGCTGTGGAATGGCTGAAGACAGGAAGAAGATGACGGGGTCCAGTTTGCCTCAGCTAGGTCATAGAATAGCTGACTAGAGAATGTTCCTGAGGACCCAAAGCAGGAGATAAGGTAGGTCTTTTGTTGGTGTTTGTCAGATGACCTGAATCCCAAGGCTGCCAGTGAGAGAACCGATTTGAGGAATGTTTAGGATGTAAAATGGGAGAACTGGAGATGGGAAAATGAAGGACAGTTAAGCACAGTGCTCACTGTAATTACAGGGAGGGATGATGGGCTGTTTGGAACATTTTAAATCTGAGGTGCCTGTGAGAGACCCAAGTGGGGCTGCCAATTGGCAGCCAGAGAAATAAAAGTGAAGCTTAGGAAAGAGGTAGATATATTGACTCGGATTTGAAATGATGTAATTTGAATCTGCAATGGAGATGAAGAAGGGACAGTATGCACAGTAATAAAATGAGAGGGATAGGTTTTCCAATACTACTACTACAGTGCCTGGCACATAGGACCTGGGTAATGAATATGTGTTGAAAAATGAATGAAAGTGGGCATAATCCTGGAGACCCACATTTAAGGTCAGTTGAGGAAGGGAAACTGATGAAGATGTAAGGAACAGTCAGAGAGCTTGGAGAAGATGAAAGCATATGTTTGGGCGTTGTCAGGGAGAGAAGAGCTTTAGGAAGGGAGACTGATGAAAGATGAAAGGCTAGGACTCGTCTCTGTTCTTGGGTCTAACAATTATGAGGTCACTGGTGACCCAGGCATTTCTGCAGTGGTGAGGGTTGCAATGAGAGAATACAAGGATGTTGAGTCAAGGGAGCCCAGGCAATGTTGGAAGAAATGTGACAAAATGCTGTCTTTAGAGCACATTTATCTGGATCAAGGCGGATTGGAAAGCTTTGACTTTTCATTATACTCATGATTTCTCAAAGGAAGATATATAGGAATATCATACCCATTTGCCACTGTGATTCATTGTCATATGAAATCATAATTCATTAATAAATATAAGGAACAAACTCTTTTTCAATTATGACTTGTATTCCTGCAGGAAATTCCTGTGAAGAAGCAAACTGTGGTTATTTAATTTTAGCCCTGAATTTAACACAATTTTTAAATTAATTCAGACATTATTTAGTGCCTGCTATGTTTTTGGTCTCTGGGCTCTACCGAGCAGAAGGTACCTGTAAGGAGGGAGGAGCTGAAATTATGGGAGAGGATGACTGAACATGAGGTGGTGGGCAGGGCAAACAAGGTCCCAGGAGGGATGGACTGGTGGTAAACAGGGGCAGACGCGGCCTCTGAAACTAGCTCTAAGGTCGGGATAATTGCTTAGGAAATAGGTGAGCACATAGCAGCTGGGAGACTGAGGGAGACAAGGTCTGATGGTCTTGGTGTTCTGGAAGGAGACATGGTCTTCTGTTGCAAATGAAGTCGAGGAAGGGCAGGTGTTGCCCAGAGAGGGTCAATGAAGTGGGAAAGTTCTGGAATGGTCATTAAGGAGCAGGAATAGGACAAGGACCAGATAGGTAAAAGGAGATGTTTGCATACACACCTGGCCTGTCACTAAAGTGCAAAATCCCTGAAGGGGGTGTGGTCTTTATCTTCCCCCATGCAAGTCTGACTCAATGGATGAAGACCCAAAGCAATTCTGAAAGCCCCTACTCCATGTATTAACTCGTTTGGAGAAATATAATATTATTGCTTCACAATTAAAATCTGGGCAAAAGTGAACTTTTAGGGCAATTAAGAGTTTTTACAAATGTATGCAATTAACCTCTTCACTGCACGACATATAATAGCCCTAACTTAAAAACCAAAATTCTCAAGAAAAAGTGTGACCATTTTCTCAGAGAAGAATGATGAGTTCAGGAGACCCCATCCAGCCAGTTCACCAAGATGTGTCAATTTCAAGGGCACACTTGTCGAAGTTCTGATAGCCCAAGTTCTGTTCTCCAATGGCAGGACAAGACTGTCCTCACGGCTGGTTTCCTATTGGCTCTGAGATGTGGGCGGGGCCACCCATTCCAGCTACTGTCACTAGCTCCACCTCCATTCCATGCAAATGAAGTCAAGGCTCTGGTGAGCACACGTGACCGGTCACGTGGTTGACGACACCCTCGCCCCACCCCCTTTTAATGACGTCACCACCTACTCAAACTCTCTCGAGAGTTTGCAGAGATGCTAGTGAGAGGCTGGCAGGCCAGCCCACTGTGGCAGGAAGGGGGGGAGGGGCAGGGGCTCCAACAGGGGACCCCCACTCCCACTCCCACTCCAGAGCCTCCAGTTCAGCCTTAGGCAGGGGCCCCAGGGGTCCTATGGGGCAGTGTCCAGGGGTCCCATGCACACTCTCCTCTCATTGGCTGGCTGTATTGGCATGCAAATGAGGGCGCGCGTCACTTCCGGAGGCAAATCGAGCGCCATTTTCTCTTTCTGGCCGTGCTGGGAGGAGGGGACGGGGTCGCGCGGGGGCGGCCCCGCNGAGCCGCCGAACCGCGACGGCCAATCCCTTCGCCCCGGAGCTTTGGACGTGAATGGCGGTGATGGATATGCAGATGCTGACAATAAAATTGTAACTTTCCGAGTGCCCCCGCTGCCCGCGTCGACAGAGCTTGTGTCTGCAAGATTTCTCCTAACATTTGGCTTTGGAACGTCAAGAAATTATAACTGCCAATTCCGATAGTGCGCAGTTGCATCATCGTAGTTGAATATTTTAAGTGTTTTCTTTGCATTTGAGAGGAAGGCTTGCTAGAATGCGGTTAACGCTGGTTATAATGGAATAGAACCGGCAGCCCCGGCCTCTCGGGTCCGCGAGGAGCCGCGGTGCGAGCGGGTGCCGGTGGGCCGGGGTTCACCCAGGTCTGGGGGAGGCTGCACACAACGGGGGTTGGGGGGGGCGGGACCGCGTGTAAAAGTGAAGGTTGTGAAAAGTGCAGGCTCCTCTTTGGTCCGAGGTAAGTGATGTAGGTGTGACTGACTTAGAGCGATGGCTGGAGGGTTGGCGGTTTTATGATCGAACTTTGATACTTCGGTTGGAGCTGGGACTGCAGAGCCGGTGGTCTTTACGCGTGGAAGGGGAAGGGTTGCTGCTCTGGGAGACGGACAGGAGCGGGGGGACCCGTTGACTTGTCTGTCGGAGAGGCGGCAAGACCGTGAAGGCTGGATGTAGGCTTAGCGGTTGGTCATGGGAGACCGGCAGAGCTGTGGCAAGACTTTTACCCGGAGGGATCCTGGCACATATTTTAGATTTGTGCCGGGTGTGCGGTGTCCCCATGGTGAGTGTACCCGGGTTTGGCGTGTCCCCTTGTTTGAATGTACCAGGTTTGGCGTGTCCCCTTGGTGAACGCACCCAGGTGTGGTATGGGTGTTAAGTTCCCAGTGTTCCTGCCATGCCGCCCTCTGGCTGTCACCCATCTGTTAGGTTAGAGTGTTGCCTGTGGAGTTGGGCCGGGATCTGCCTGTGCTGGAACCCAGGTCTTCTGAACCTCGCTTTCATGTAGGGCACACGTATTGCATGTGATTTAAGTTGCTTAAAAAGAAGTCCTGTATTATTCCAGTGGTTGGTACATTTCATTAGATTTTTGAAGTTGGACAGTAGCAAACACATTGCTTATGTTTGGTGCTTTTCTTGTGTTAACTCACTCATCCTCACAAATGCTTCAGAAGTAGCTTGTACTCTGTTTTACACATGGTCACCTGAGGCCCAGAGATTAAGTAATTTGTCAGAGATTTTAAAGAATATATACACACACACTTTTTAATGTTTATTTATTTTGAGAGAGAGAACAAGCAAGCAGGGGAGGGATAAAGAGAGAGGGGGAGAGAGAGAGAATCCCAAGCAGGCTCTGCTCTGTGAGCGCAGAGCCCAACGTGGGGCTCAAACCCATGAACGTTGAGATCATGACCTGAGCTGAAATCGAGGCAGAGGCTTAACTGATTGAGCCCCCCAGGCGCCCCCAATTCCAGAATCCTTGCTGGTGAGACCACTGTGTAGTGTTTCCTCGTGTGAAATCCTTTTGGAACTTAGATTTACATGAACTCTAAAGTTCTCTGGCTTAAAAAGTAGCATCTATTACCTGAATGACTGTTTTTTGGAGTGTTATTTTTTTTCCAGAATGGAATGTTCTTAAATGATCAAGGTACTAAAAAAGCAACAAAAGAAACCCTATAAATGCCTCTTTGGGAAATAGTATTTTCTTGTTCACGTCAGTGGGAGTTTTGGTAGGTCCATGTGTACCACACGCTGACATTGAAGGTAATTTACGGTGAATGGAGATTGATGGATTAGTGCAGCCTCATCAGTCTTCTGTTCCTAATGGCGAAGGATTTAATGTGCTGGCTTTGGGGGGAACCACAGTAACAGTGGTGCGGGAATGGGGACGCTTACATTTGAGAATAAAAAGTTCTTATTCTCCAGATTCTAGGAAGAAGACTGACAGTTCCTTGGTCCTACTCCCAAGCCTTGAACAATTAACTACAGGGCCTGTTTAAAACCTGCCCCATCACTGATGGCCTCATTTCAGTATCCTCCTCCTCAGAGCTAGGGTCCCCAGCAGCCCCCAGGAAGCAGCCTGTGATAATCGGCCAGTCCCTAAACTAGTGCTGCTGAAAGGCCACCGGGTCCTGTATGCCACGCTTCTCAAAACCCTCGAAGAAGACCACTGCTTACTCTGTAAGGCCATACTTCTTTGCAAGCAATAAAGTTAGTGTCCTCATTTCAGATACATGGGGATGATGGCTTTCATCGTGGACAGTTCTAATCAACAGCCAGCTCTGGGGAAGGAAGAAGCCAGAGGTAGAGAGGATAACGGAGCTCTAGGGGAGATGGAAGCGAGTCTGATAGTTGAGTGGAAAGCATCTCACAATTTTGGCTGAGGCTTGCTCTGGCCAGAGAAGCCAGGGTGGGCTCTACAGTGACCTTGTGTTTAGTTTTTAGGAGCACCATCATGAGGTTCTTGACAGCTCCTCTGAGGTGAGGCTTCTGAAAGCCAGAACCCAATTCAGTGCATTTCATTTTTAATAATTTTATTATTTTACTGTATTTCTTATGATTCACTATCCTTCCTTCAGTTATCAAGTACTAAATGATCCTTCAGTCTCTCCTTTGGAGCCTAAGATACACTTTTGACATAGATAATGGAATTTGGAAAACTCATTCCAAATTAGCTTCTGAAAAACTTTGTGTTTCCTTTGTGCCCACCCTGAATTCCTCCCTCTTACGTGTTAACCCTTCCTTCCCACCAAACCCGCTCATTTGATTCCAGTCTACCTTTTTGGTTTTACTTATCTTTGGCCAAATATATTCAGACTTTTCCCTTTACCTCAATCATTTTACAATGCTGATCTCTTCACCTAGACCGTCTTGGGCTCCAGTTCTAACCCTCTGTAACCTTTTTGAACCTTTAGAGTACTTTCTGCATGTCGTATGATTCTTACCCTGTTTCATTTAATCTCTTGTTCATTTATTGTGAACATTTGCTGTATATTACACTCTGTGATAGGCCCCAGACATGCAAATAAAACATGGTTCCTACTCTGAAGAAGTTCAGTCTAGTAGGAGACATAGATAAATAGAGAATTGCAACATGGTGCATGTAGTAAGTGTAAACTTGGAGGGGCACCAGGCTTATGGTGGGGGAAGAGGGGTTACAAGAGGGTGTAAGAGTGGAATTGCGGACTCAGAAATTGTGATTTAAAATCTTTAGATCTAGGGACACCTGGGCAGCTCTGTCGGTTGAGCATCCAACTTCGCCTGAGGTCCTTGTCCATGGGTTCCAGCCCTGCATCAGGCTCCTCTGACAGCTCAGAGCCTGGAGCCTGCTTTGGATCCTGTGTCTCCCTCTCTCTGCCCCTCCCCCGCTTGCGCTCCGTCTCTCTCTCTCTCTCAAAAAAAAAAAATAAATAAATAAAATTAATTAAATCGTTAAACAAAATTTTTTAAATCTTGAGATATGACCAAATTGCCCTCTATACAGGTAAAAATTATGATTTGTGTACTTACTTCTACTACCAGTAGATATTGTCGATCTTTAAAAGTTATTCTGATAATAAAAAAATTTGCATTTGTTATTTTACCTGGTGTTCTTTAACTTGAATTTGACTCAATTTTTAGCTTTGATAGGTTGCACATTAAAAAAATCTTTTTTAATTTTTTTAAGTTTTTTTTTTAACGTTTCTTTTTTTATTTTAGAGAGAGAGAGAGAGCGTGAGCAGGGGAGGGTCAGAAAGAGAGGGAGGCACAAAATCCGAAGCAGTCTCCAGGCTCTGAGCTAGCTGTCAGCACAGAGCCCGACGTGGGGCTCGAACCCACGAACCATGGGATCTTGACTGAGTGAAGTCAGATGCTTAACCGAGTGAGCCACACAGGTCCCCCTATATATTTATTTTTGAAAGACAGAATAAGAGAGAATCCCAAGCAGGGTCTGCACTTATGGTGCAGAGGCTTAATTCTATAAACAGAGATCATGACCTGAGCCAAAATCAAGAGTTTGGATGCTTCACTGACTGAACCACCCAGGTGCTCCCCCCAAAATTTTCAAATAGTTGCAGATTTATACAAAGTTGCAAGTACAATACAAAGAACTTTTTTTCCCTGAAATATTTGAAAGTAAGTTCCCAAACAAGATGCCACAGTAAGCTAAATGCAGTTTCCTGCAATTAAAGTATTCTCCGGCATATCCAGAATACAGCCATCAGCATTAGGAAATAAATACATTATTACCCTTGAACCCTCAGATCCCATGGAAGTTTTGCCAGCACTCCAGTAGCATTTCTAGTAAAAGTTAGACTTGCCCACTGTATTTACTTATTTTTAGTCTCTTTCAGTGCGAACAGTTTCAGTGGGAAATGGTATTTAGTTTTTCTTCCATTATTTTTGTTTTAAGTGTATAATTCATGTAGAGTTGTACAGCTTTCACCACAGTCTGATGATGGTACATTCTGGCACTCCAGTAATCTGCTCCCACTCCCAGCCAGCTGTGGCCTACCTTCATCTCTGTAGAGTCATCTCTTCTAAATATTCCACATAAGTGGAGTCAGCGTGAGGACCTTTGTACCTGGCTTCTTTCACTTAGCATGTTTTTGAGATTTATACCTATAGTGACATGCATCAGTACTTAGTTTTTAATGCCAAGTAGGTTACATTTTGTTTATCCATTTACCGTTTCATGGACATTTAAATTGTTTCCGCAGTTTGGCTGTTATGAGTAGTGCTACCTTGTGTGGTCTGGACACTTTTGATAACTGCAGGCTATTTTGTACAGTATCTCTTAATTCAGGCTAAGAAGTCTACCAGACTTCTGTGAATTACTCTTGGTTATTATCAAGTAATGTTGAGGAAGCTGCTTGGAAATCATGGACATATCCCATTCCTGGGTGGTGCCTGAGTGACTCAGTCAGTTAAGCGCCTGACTTCCGCTCAGGTCATGATCTTGTGGTTTGTGGGTTCGAGCTCCGCATTGGGCTCTGTGCTGACAGCCATCTCAGGGCCTGGAGCCTGTTTCAGATTCTGTATCTCCCTCTCTCTCTGACCCTCCCCTGCTCATGCTGTTTCTGCCTCAGAAATAAATAAAACATTAAAAAATTTATATAAAAAAAAAAAAGAATACCATTCCTGATCAGAGTTTCAGTGTATTTATTTATATCACCATGGACTTAAATTTATGTTCTGGTGGATTATTTTAGTCACTGTTGCTGTATACCAGATCACCTCAAAACTTCATAGAATGAAACATTTTATTAAAACTCAACAATTTGAATCCAGAGTTCAGGCAGGAGCAGGGGAGACGGCTTGTTTGATTCCTTATCTGGGAAGACTCTAAGGCCGGGGTGACTTGATAGCCAGGTGTCTGGAACTCTGTCTTCACTCACATGTCTGGTGGCTGATGTTGGAGCATTTCCGTGTAGTCTCTCCACGCGGGCTAGTTGAGCTTCCTCACGATGTGGTGTCTAGATGTCAAGAGTGACGGTTCCTAGAGAGCAGGCGGGAGTGTGTGGCATTTTGATGCTCTAGTTTTGGAAGTCGCATGGCGTCACTCCTGCCGTACTTCATTGGGTGAGGCAGCCACAGAAAGGTTCAAAGGCATCTGTGCCCCACTAACGAGGAGGACCGTCAGGATCATGTTTTCAAACAGCATGTGTGATGGGAGATGGTGTTGCATTGTCTTTGGAAAGTTCAGTGGCACAGGTTGTAATCTGTTAGTGTCATTTATTGGGTGCCCAAATTGTCCCCTAGTTGGGTTGTGGGGACTTGTTTAAGCTGAACTTCTTTTGAGTCTTTTGACCTGTCTCATCATTCTTTGAGCAACTTCCTTATTTTCTGGTACTGTTCTGGGACAGAACAATCATGGCTCATCTTATCTTTTCCGTGCTCCAGCCCTGGAATCAGCCATTTCTCTAAGGAGTCCTGGTTCTTTTTAATGGAAAGTTCTATTTAGAAAGTAAGAGTTGGGTCTTAGGAGTGCTCACTGCTCCTGGAGTGTGTAACTGCTTCTAGGCTCTCTTAGTGACAAAGCTATGGAATATATACACACACATTTATAACTATACTTAGTTTTTCTTTATGTATATATTAAAAACACTAAGGTCACACCTGTACTTCCTTTTCTGGTCAAGTACCACAGGGTTTAGTTTAATTTTATGCCTTTTCAGATACTTTAAAAATAGCTTTATGGAGGGGCGCCTGTGTGGCTCAGTTGGTTAAGCGTCCAACTTGTGAGTTCAAGCCCTGTGTTGGGCTCTTGCTGTTAGCAAGGGCCTGCTTCAGATCCTCTATCTGCCCCCACCCCCCCTCCGCCCCTCTTGTTCTCTCTCTCAAAAATAAAAAAATAAACATTAAAAAAATAGCTTTATAGAAATGTAATTTATATACCATACAATTCACCTGTTTAAAGTGAATAATTCACTGGCGTCCAGTATATTCACAGAGTTGTGCAGACATCACCATGTTGGATTTTGAGAACATTGTCCTTGTTCTGCAGCCATCGCCTGATAGTCCTCCGCGGCCCTAGGCAACCAGCATTCTACTTTCTGTCTCTATAAATTTGTTCTGGACACTTGATAAGAACAGAATCATGTAACATGTGGTCCTCCATGTCTGGCTTCTTTTACTTAGCGTAATGTTCCTCAGGGATAATCCACATCATAGCACGTGTCAGTATTTTATTTCATTTTATGGCCAAATATTTCATTGTATGGACATACCACGTTTTATTTGTCCATTCATCAGTTGATGGACATGTGGGTTGTTTCTACTTTGGGCTGTTATAAATGCTGCCCCCCGTGAACATTTGTGAACAGGTTTTTGTTTGGATGTATGTTTTTAATTTCTCTTGGGTGGAATCGATGGTTCATACGATACCTATATATTTAATCTTTTGAGGAGATGCCAGACTGTTTTCCCAATTGGCTACACCATTTTACATGATTATGGGAGGTATGGTATGGGAGATCCGGTGCTCCACATCCTTTCCAACACCGAGTTTTTCATTTTTAAGAAATTCTAGCCATTTTAGTAGGTGTAAAGTTACATATTTCATTGTGGTTTTGAGTTTCATTTCCCACAGCTAATGTTATTTAGCATCTTCTCATGTGCTTAATGGCTATTTGCATATTATCTTTGGAGAAATATTCAGATATTTTGTCCATTTTTAAGTTGGGTTATTTGTCTTTTAGTTTTTATGAGTTTTTTTCTTTATATATTCTGGATGTAAGTTCCTTCTCAGAAATATGATTTGCAAATGTTCCCTCCTATTTTTGTGAATTCTCTTTTTACTTTTTTGATGATTTCCTTTGAGGTGTAAAAGTGTTTTATTTTGATGAAGTCCAACTTTTTCTAGTTAGTGGTTTTTGGTGTCGTACCTAAGGATCCATTGCCACATCCAAAGTCATGAAGACTTATGCCTGTTTTCTTTTGAGATTTAAAGTTTAAGCTCTTAACATGAAGGTGTATGATCCATTTTGAGTTGATTTTTGTGTCTGGTGGAAAGAAAGGGTCCAGCTTCATTTTTTGGCATGTGGATATGTAGGTGTCCTAGCATAATTTATTGAAAATTACTCTGTTCTTAGCGTTTTACCAACTCAGTTAAGAATGTAGATGTAGATACAGGTACTCAGTTTTGTTTTCTTTCTTTTTAAGGAAAAATTCAAAAATGTTTCAAATTCCTGTGGAAAATCTTGACAACATCAGGAAGGTACGAAAGAAGGTGAAAGGCATTCTTGTGGATATTGGGCTCGACAGCTGCAAGGAGTTGCTGAAGGTAAGAGCACCGAAGGCAGATGCAGAAAAGACAATGGTGTTAGAGGGTGGCTTCTGGAGGGAGATTTGAACTGGGAGTTTTTGAAGAATGGATAAGAGTCTTCAAGATGGAAATTGCTAGTAATTCAAATGACTGCATGAGCACATCATTAGTTCCTATTTATGTCTTTCTGACATAAAGTGAGCTACTTTAAGCTGCTCAAGTTTTTAAAGTCACTTTTAGGTGGGCCTTTTTATTGTCATTAATTATCAAATATATTTGTTTTTGATCTTGAAGGGAAAGTATTGAATTATTATTTTAGCAAAAGAACACCCTTCCTAACTTAATTTCCCACTATTGTTGGAGTAATTACCAAATGGGGATTCGTACATGATATGATAGGGTTTTTCTGATTTGTGAATTTAATATATGCAGTCTTAACAAAAGTTTAAAAATTAAAATCACAGTCACATACGCTGATAAGTTATGTTCTTGTATAATTTTTCCTTTCTTACAACTTGAGAATATACGGCTGACATATATATTAAAGAAATAAATACTGTTAAATAAGGTTTGGTGTGTATTTGTAAAGCCATTGGTAATTGTATGCATGTTTTATTCATAACTAACAAAACAGGACCGTGTCTACTTTGGATTTTTTTTTTTTAAATGTTTTATTTATTTCTAGGAGAGAGAGAGAGAGACAGCGTGAGCAGGGGAGGGTCAGAGAGAGAGGGAGTCACAGACTGAAACAGGCTCCAGGCTCTGAGCTGGCAGTCAGCACAGAGCCCGACGCGGGGCTCGAACCCACGAACCGCGAGATCATGACCTAAGCGAAAGTCGGACGCTTAACCGACTAAGCCACCCAGGCGCCCCTACTTTGGATTTTTTTAAACTTGTGAACAGTTCGATTCACAGTATTGACCTGGGAGATGTTCAGTTTCTTAATGTTCAAATCTCAGACTTTCAGCCAGATTGGTTTATTTATTAAAAGTTGGTCTAATACTGAAAGACTAGTAAATTACCAGGGTCCTCATTATGGCTGCAATTGATTGTTGCTCTCAAGTAGACAAATACTAATTTCTGAAGGATCCCAGATAATTCTCCATTCAAACATTACTATCTCAGAGTATCTCATTACTTCTCAAATGCTGCCTTCTCCTCTATTCTCTGTTGTGTTACCTGCTCTGCTTTGCTCAAATCTCATGGTACCTGATGTTGTTTATTATCTGTCTCCCCTGCTTGAATGTAAGAAGACAAGAACCTCCTTGTTTCGTTTATCCACTGTGGTAACTGTGACCAGAATTGTGATCTGGCGCTCGCATGCACACACGTATATATATTTTTAACAGATATTTTTTGAATGGATGAATGAAAGTAAAACTCCCAAGTATAGCAGTACTTTTAATAACAGACTGTGATGGAAAATCCATTTGGAAATACAAGGATGGGGGGGATACTGAAGTCGAAGCCTTTGGTAGATACTACTGCTCAGGAACAGTCTTAAAGTGAGAGAATTTTCAAGAGTTCTTTGCATCTCTGTTTATAAGTCATATTTTATGCATGAGGAAGAAAGCAAGGTAATTATTTGGAGACGAGATTAGAAGGCCGATAGTAGACATAGTCCATTGTTAACAGATAAGTCTTTTAAAGTTCCTAGACCCAATTCCAGGGTGCCTGGGTGGTCATTGGTTGAGTGTCCGACTGTTAATTTTAGTTCAGGTCATGATCCCAGGTAGTGGGATTGAGCCCTGCATCAGGCTCTGCACTGAGCATGGAGCCTGTTTAAGGTTCTCTGTCTCTCCCCTCCTCTTCCCTCCCCTCCTCTACCCTCCCCTCCTCTTCCCTCCCTCCTCTTCCCTCCCCTCCTCTTCCCTCCCCTCCTCTTCCCTTCCTTTCTCCCTCTCTCTCCCTCCTCCCCCTCTCTCCTCTGTCCCTCCTCCATTTTTTCTCTTTCTCTAAAATTAAAAACAATAATCAAGTTTGCATACTCAATTACAATGTGGGTGTGTAGGGGGGTTCCCCCACCCTCATATAACACAAGTGTTTTGGTTTCCCACATGTGGAAGCTCTCTGAAGAGGGAAATAAAATTTTTATAGTCATGACTGATTAAGTCATTGGCTAATCCAACCTCCAGGCCCTCTCACCTCCCTAGAAGCTGGGCTGGTCGTCCTGGGAACCAGCTGCACCTTTTGGGGGGGTTCTACAAGTCAACTTCGTTAATAACAAAATCTCCCCTGCACCTTTACAGCTTGGAAGCCTTTTCAGGAGCTGTGAACAAAGACCAACTTTATCTGAGAAATATATATTTGATCATCCGAGTAACCTTATAAATCATTTCTTATAACTTTCTTATAAATCTTTTTATCATGCTAAGTGTGTGTATTTAAGTAATGTTTGCAAAGAATGTACAGATAAGCTAAGAATACAAGTGTATGTGTATAGACACAGGATATTTCAGATGATAACATGTGGGTACCTCCTGCATTGTGGCTGGCATGTGTTTGATGCTCAAAAAACGGCCCTGAAGTGTAGTATCATCTTTTAGTAAATAGACTAAGAATGTTCTTGGAGCAGGAGTCAAGATACACACTTAACACTAAGAGCGAGAAACAGGCAGAAAGATCACTTCTAGCTGGGGAGCCTTTATGGAGATAAGATTTGAAAAGTTTTCTTTGTTTTTAAAGACTGGGTAGGTTGGGGCGCCTGGGTGGCTTAGTCAGTTAAGCGTCCGACTTTCGCTTAGGTCATGATCTCGCGGTTCGTGGGTTCGAGCCCCGCGTCGGGCTCTGTGCTGACTGCCAGCTCAGAGCCTGGAGCCTATTTCAGTCTGTGACTCCCTCTCTCTCTGACCCTCCCCTGCTCATGCTGTCTCTCTCTCTCTCCTAGAAATAAATAAAACATTAAAAAATTAAAAAAAAAATAAAAAAATAAAGACTGGGTAGGATTGTATATAGGTTAGATTTGCGTATCCTACAGTTTTATGTAAATGAAATTATATGTGCTCCTGTGAATGATTCTTCTGTGTGGTTGCAGTACCCATTACATGGATGGGCTAGTTCACTGATCCTTTCTCCTGACGGTCGACACCTAGACTCCTCCTAGTTTTTGGTTATTATGAATAAGGTTCTTATGAATATTCTTGTAAAAGTATTTTTGTGGACATCTGTTTCTGGGCTTACTTGTTTAGTTTTATATACAACGGCCAGACCTTTACCCAGTGTAGTTGTGTGATTCCACACTCATGTTAATAGTGTGTGAGGGTTTCAGTTGTATTTTTAACATTTGGTGGTATTGAATTAAAAAAAATTCATAATAAAGTTTACAGTAGTGATAAGAATGTTCATTACGTTACCATGCAATGTGATGGTTAGCCCCATATATATATATTTTTTAATGTTTTATTCTAGGAGAGAGAGAGAGAGAGAGAGACAGCGTGAACAGGGGAGGGTCAGAGAGAGAGGGAGATAACAGACTCTGAAATAGGCTCCAGGCTCTGAGCTGGCAGTCAGCACAGAGCCCGACGCGGGGCCCGAACCCACGAACCGCGAGATCATGACCTAAGCGAAAGTCGGACGCTTAACTGACTAAGCCACCCAGGCACCCCTGGTTAGCCCCATATTTTAAGTTTACTTATTTATTTTGAGAGAGAGAGAGAGAGAGAGAGGGAGGGAATCCCAAGCAGGTTCTGCACTGTCTGCAGGGAGCCCGACGTGGGGCTTGAACTCACGAACTGCAGGATCGTGACCTGAGCCACCCAGGCGCGTCACTTGGTTCTTTTTATATGTTGGATTGATTTGCAAAATTTTTCTTAAGGATTTTTACATCCGTGTTCATGAGTGATATGGTTTGTAGTTTTAATTTTTTCTGTATCTTTGTCTAGTTTTGGTGTCAAGGTAATGCACTTGGGGAATGAGTTGGGAATTGTTTCTTCCTCCTTAAGAACTTTGTGTAGAATTGATAATATTTCTTCCATAAATGTTTAGTAGAATTCCCAAGAAAGCCATCTGGAGTTGGAGTCTTCTTTATGGTAAGGATTTTAACTATGAATTCAATTTCTTGACTAGGTATCAGGTTATCATCTCTATTTGAGTGAGCTTTGGTAGTCCTTTTTTAAGGAATTTATCCATTTCAACTTATGTTGTCATAGTATTGACATAAAGTTGTTCATATAATTTCTTCTATGTAGGAGCTGTAGTGGTCTTGTTTTTTAGGTCTTTATTTTCTTAGTACTTAACACCATAAATTTCCCTTAAGAACATTGCTTTAGAAGTATCCTTCACATTTGCTTTACTGTGTTTCCACTTTGATTCAGTTTTAAAATACTGTCTAATTTTGTTCATGATTTCTTCTTTGATCCATGAATTAAAAGGGTGTTGTTTAATTTCTAGAATTTGGGAATTTTCTAGATTATCTTTTGTTACATGTTTCTGTAAAATTTTGCTTTGGTTAGAGAACATACTTCATAATTATTTTAGTTCCTTTAAATGTATTGAGACCTAGGGCTCTGCACAAGCTCTGTATTGGTAAGTGTTTCGTGTGTGTGCTGTTCCGGGGTTGAGAGGCCCGTCGGCGTGTGGTCAGGCGGTCCGTTGTGTTCGGGCCGCTGTGTCCTTCCTGAGTTTTGGGGATTTGTGATACCGCTCCTTTAGAGAAGAGGGGTTGTTGACGTCCCCAACCATATATTTGGATTTGGTTATTTCTCATTTCAATTCAGTTAGTTTTTGTCTCATGTACGTTCTCTTTCTAAAGTACATACATGTTTAGGATTGCTTTGTTCTGCTGATGAATTGGCCCTGCTATAAAGTGACTTTCTGTCCATGTTAATATTCTTTTCTCCCCCTGAAATCTACTTTGTTTGATGGTAATATGATTCCTCCAGCTTTCTTTTGATTAGTTATAGCATGACACATGTCTTTTCATCTTTTTACCTTTAACCTGTGTCTTTGTAAAGTGAAATATTTGGGGTGCCTGGGTGGCCTAGTCGGTTAAGCATACAACTCTTGATTTGGGCTCAGGTCATGATCTCACGATTTGTGAGTTTGAGCCCCAAGTTGGCTTTTTGCTGATAGTGCAGAGTCTGCTTGAGATTCTCTGTCTCTGTCCGTCTCTGCCCCTCCCCCACTTGTTCTCTCTCAAAAATAAACATTTAAAAAAATGTTCAAAGTGAAATTTGTGTAAATAGCATATAATTGGATCTTGTTCTTATTTACCCACTCTGATAGTCTGTGCCTCTTAATTAAAGTATTTAGACCAAGGGTAGGCAAACTATGATTTGTGGGCCAAGTGTGGCTTGCAACTATGTAAATAAACTTTCTTGGAACATAGCCACGCTTGTAGCCATAAGGCTGCATGAGGCTGCCTTTGTGCATGACGGTGGCACTGAGTAATTGTGTGAGATCCTGCCTGGCTGGCAAAGCCCTAAATATTTATTATCTGGCCTTTACTTTAAAATAAAGTTTCCAGGTCTTATTCTTTAATGTGGTTAATGATCTGGTTGGGTTTAATTCTCCCGTGTGTCTCTTTCTTTTTACTTGTCTTTTCTGTGCCTTTCATTTTTATTCTTCCTCTGCTTTGTTTTGAATTCAGTGTTTTTTACTATTCTATTTTTTCTCCCATTATTGGCTTATTAGCTATAAGTTTTTGCTTACCTTTTTTAAAGTTTATTTATTTGAGAGAGAGAGAGAGAGAGAGCTCTCGAGCATGAGCACAAGCAGGGGAGGGCAGAGAGAGAGAGGGAGAGAGAGAATCCCAAGCAGACTCCACACTGTTAGCACGGAGCCTTATGTGGGGCCTGACCAACTGAGCCACCCAGGTGCCTCTGTTTACCTTTCTAATATAATCCTGCTCCACATAAAAGAACCTTACAGTGGGTGTCTGGCTGGCTCAGTTGGTAGACTGTGCAACTCTTGATTTCAGGGTTACGAGTTCTGGTCCCACATGGGGTGTAGAGATTACTTAATAACTAAACATTAAAAGAAAAAAACCCAATACTATGCTTTCATTTCCTGTTCTAGCCTTTGTGTTATTGTCATTTTACTTGTATGTATGTATGTATGTTATAAACCTCAGAACACATTATTTCCAATTTAAATCTTTGTAATAATTTGCACTTTTCTCCAGTTCTGAATTGACTTGGTAAGCAGTGTATTGGCATATGTATACTTGAAGACAGTTATTATATTATCATCTGGCTTAACAAATCTCTTTTATATTAAAATAATATTTACTTATTATAAAAACAGCAATATAAACTAGGAAAGTTAGAAAATAGAGGTAATCATTTCTTTAGAAAATAAAATTAAAAATGCCACATTTCTGCCATTCAGGGATTACCACTAATGACATCATATTGTTTAGCCTTCTCTTTCTTTGTACGTACAAGTGTAAACACATACACATGTGAATAGTCTTTACTACTGTGAGCTCTTCTTGATTGTGCTTTTTTATTACTTTTTCAGTTACCTGCATCTTTCTGTGTTATTAAATGTTTGCCTTTCTTATCTAATACCCAGTCCATATTCCGATTTCTCCAGTTTTTCTCCAGATACGTTTTGCACTTGGTTTGTTTGACACGGGGTTGATGTGAACCCCATTGCATCTGGTTGCCAAGCTCTCACTGTCTCCTCACCCCGTTCTGTTGTGCTGGCCACACCCTAGTCCATGCTGTCCTCTCCATGGCTGACTCTGGTGTCCTTGGTCAGGCGCACATTTGGAGCTCCCACTTGATACTCTCCCAAGAACCTCCCAAGTGCTTACCACTGACAGAAGACCGTGTTTGCTCATGGAGCTTCTCTTTTTAAAAAAACTATTGGTTGAGGGTGGGGGCGCAGGCACCTGGGTGGCTCAGTCGGTGAAGCGTCCGACTTCGGCTCAGGTCATGATCTCAGGGTTCGTGGGTTCAAGCCCCACTCACAGAGTCTTCTTCGGATCCTCGGTCCCTTCTCTCTTTGCCCCAGCCCCCCCTTGCGCTCTCTGTCTCAAAATAAACTTTAAAAAAATATTCGTGGGAAATCTCATGTTTAATTCTTAATAAAATATAGTTTTTAACTAGAATTTAAAACTTTAATTTTTAGGGGCATCTGGGTGGCTCAGTCAGTTAAGCATCCGACTTGGGTTCAGGTCATGATCTTGCAGTTCATGAGTTCGAGCCCCGTGTCAGGCTCTGTGCTGACAGCTCGGCGCCTGGAGCTGCTTCAGATTCTTTGTCTCCTGCCTCTCTGCCCCTTCTCCGTTTGCTTTCTGTCTCTCTCAAAATTAATAAATATCAAAAAAATTTTTCAAAAGACCTTTAAAACTTTAATATTTAATTGGGTTATTTCAGCCTTTTCCTCTGTTCTTGTGCTTTATGGCTGCAGTTTGCTCCTGGGCTCCATTTTCATTTCACTTTCCCACGTGGATTTCTTAGGTGCTAAGTAATCCCTTCAGGTTATTTATCTTCTGCAATTGCTTAATGATCTCTCTTTTTCTCCCTTTTTAAAAGGACCTTAAAGGCTTTGATCCAGGAGAGAAGTACTTTGTTAACACATCATGGGGAGATATTTCTCTCTGGGAACCTTCTGGAAAGAAAGTGGTATGTATTTTTTATTTGATTTTTATATTTCCTCAGAAGTTGGGGTAAGTGTCAGTTTAGTTTTGAGGAACATCACATGTGTTGGGATTGCTCATTAGTGAGGGGGAGAGGTATAATGTAAGCATTCAGGGAAAGAGAAAGAAAAGGTGAAATGCCTTAGAACGTAGAATCATTGATGCCTTGAGAAGTTTCTGTATCTAAAGTTGATAAAGTAATGTAGTGAAACTATTATTTGTCCTTGATCATAAGATGACACTCATGTAAGAAGGGCCTTGGAATTCTAACTATTTTGAGTAAAAATAAGTGTCATGACATTATGCATGATGAAGGTACACCTGGTTTCAGAAATTTAAATTTTAAAGCTTAAAATTTTAAAATATGTATCTTTTAGTTGAGGAACACGATTTATAATAATTTGAGACCTCAAACCCAAGCAGACTCAAGCTACATTCTCCTTATTAAAGTATTTGCTTCTGGAAAACCTTTCCTACTACCCAGCCATCCGTAACATTAGCACCTTCATCAGTATCAAGGTCAGCACGACCCAGATTTGACTTAACTGTCCCAGTCTCCATTTCCCTTTCCACGTTTGTCCAAGTCATATTGGCCTTGGACTTTTGGGTTTTTTTTTCTTTTTAATAATTTTTTTAATGTTTCTTTTTGAGAGAGAGACCAAGCACAAACAGGGAAGGGGCAGTGAAAGCGGGAGACACAGAATCCAAAGCAGGCTCCAGGGTCTGGCTGTCAGCACAGAGCCCACTGCAGGGCTTGAACCCACAAACTGCGAGATCATGACCTGAGCCAAAGTCGGACGCTTAACCAACTGAGCTACCCAGTCGCCCTGAGACTTTTGACTTTAAATAAATTTTTCCTATTACTGATTGATCATTGTTCTGTCACAGTTTTCTTTATCGACATTACTGTTGTCAGCTGTTCACCTGAGTTCGACTCTTCTGCCTCTGTCTTGTGTCACACCTGTTGGTCTCCTGTCTTCCTTGAGCAGACACTCCCCCCTCTACATCAGACACAAGATGCCTGGAAACTGCTTCGATTTGGTTATTCTCCTCCTTGGAATAGCACATGGCTGTTCCGATACGCCTTGCTTTGAACCCCTTGACTTCATAAATCTTTTCTTACATCTCACTGATTTTTGTCTTCTGAATTCTCAGAAGATCCTGTAACGTAACCTGCAGTGTAATATATAATTACATGCTTTTCATCAAGAAACACTTTTTAAAAACCTGCTACAAAGTAGGTAAAACTTTTGGAGTGCCTAATACACAGAGATACAAATTAGAGTTTTCCTCAAGGAGTTTGTTTCTGTTGGGGTGAACAGGGTCTAGGCACAAAGTGTTAAATAGTAGAATTGGATTTGTTGGCTAGACAACATATTGAGAAAAACCGCTGCTGCCTGGTGTGGTAGAGACCGTGCTGTCTGCTGGCTCAGCACTTACTCCTGGTTGTCCCTAAGGTGGCAGAAATGTGCAGTCACGTGGACTGTGTGCCTTGGTCTTGAGCGGCTCAGAAAAAAGATTTGTTAGACATTTGGGTTTTGGGGACAGAGATGTGCTAAGGTTCTTCAGGTGACGGAGCTCAGTTAGTCTGGGACCTGAGGAAGCAGCCTGTCAGGGAGACGGTGCACTGTCCAGGGCTGGAGTCTCTGCCAGACCCAGGATGCCTCGCTGCAGCCCTCTGCGTCTGTCCTTGGTCGTTGCTCTTCCTCTGTTGCCAGTCGGGCCCAGGTCTCCACTCACTGTGTTCCTGAGGGATCGCTCACCCTAGAGCTTTTGCTGGGGGCTTTTATGGGAACGTAGGCTTTCATTTCCCTTGGAGACGTGCCTAGGCTTGAGATTGCTGGATTGTGTGTGGTCATTAAGTACATATTTATCTTTATAACAAACTGCCACACTGTTTTCCAAAGTGGCTATACCATTTTGCTTTTCCCCTGTGATGCAGCGGTGGTGGGGAGGCAGATCTAGTTACTCTGCATGCAAGCTAGACTCGATTCTGTCTCATATATGGTGCTTATGGGTCTCTCTACTTATTTTCCATTTTACTGGGGTGTGGTGGTACTGTTTGTGGTTTTAGTTTGCATTTACCTGGTGACTAAAGATGTTGAGCATCTTTTCATGTGTATATTTGGCACCTGGATGCCTTCTTTGGTAATGTTAAAGTCTTTTGCCCATTTTCTAAAAATTGGGTTATTTTTCTTATTGGGACTTGAACATGTCTACAACATGTATTCTGGATACAAGTCCTTTATTAGGTATGAGGTTTGCAAGTATGGTCTCCTAGCCCATGGCTTGTCTTTCTATTTTTTGAAGTGTCTTTCTTTTTTTTTTTTTTTAATGTTTATTCACTTTTGGTAGGGGGATGGGCAGAGAGAGAGGGAGACACAGAACTGAAGCAGGCTTCAGGCTTTGAGCTGTCAGCACAGAGCCCGACGTGGGGCGTGAACTCACGAACCATGAGGTCATGACCTGAGCCAAAGTGGGACGCTTAACCGACTGAGCCCCCAGGCGCCCGAACAGTGTCTTTCGTAGAGTAAAAGCTTTCTTACTTTAATGAAGTCCAGTTTTTTTTATGGATTATGTTTTCATATTTAAGAAATCTTTCCCTACTCATTCCAACGATGAGTCTTTTTAAAATTTTAAAATGGAATCATTTTATGAAATCTTTTCCCTACTCATTCAACACTAACAGTAAGTAATATGCAATTGTTAGTAATTTCTGTTGGCTCTTTTATTGAGTGTAATTTTCATTAACTAGTTGGTTTTTTTTTTACTATACTACTTCATCAAGTATAAAACACACCATTTAAAAAAATGTATTATTAGATTAGGTCTCCTGGATGCCCCATGAGACCAAGCGACTCTTGATCTCTGGGTTTTAAGTTTGAGCCTCACATTGGGTGTGGAGATTACTTAAAAATAAAAAATTCTAGGGGCACCTGGGTGGCTGTCAGTGGAGTGTCCAACTCTTGATTTTGGCTCAGGTCATGATCCCCGGGTGGTGGGATTGAGCCTTGTGTCAGGCTTCAAACAGCGTGGATCCTGCTTGAGATACTCTCTCTTTCTCTTTCTCTCTCTCTCTCTCTCTGTGTGTGTCTCTCTCTCTCTGCCCAGCCCCTGCTTGCACGTATGCGTGTTCTCTCTCAAAAATAAAAAAATAAAATATAAAAATAAAAAAAATCTAAAAAAATTGTATCAGTCAAGTATAGTTGACATAGAATGTTATATTAGTTTCAGATGTACAACAGTGATTCAACATGTCTATACATTTCTCAGTGCTCACCACGAAAAGTGTAGTCACTGTTAACATGTGTTATTACAAAATTATTGACTATGTTCTAAGACACACGATTTTTTAATGAACCGCTAAAAAAAAACCTAAAGCGATACTTAAACTGTGCTGTACTGTTGAACTGTTAGTTGTAAGGTGTATCCAGATTTCTGAGATAGTGAAATATGGGTTGTTTTTTAGTTTTTGGTCTGGGGTTGGCCGTCACCTTAGGTTTATTCTGCAGGCTCTCTGAAATGGCAGAACCTGGGATTTTGCTAACTGCTGAGAAGGCAGTTCCATGTTGTTGAACATGTTTGGGTGATTTCTCTGACTTGTGAGAAGATGGAAACCTGTATGAATAGGAGAGAGAGGGTGACAGAAGCTACAGAGTGTGTGTGCAGGGGCCATGAGAACTCAGGCTTAGGAAGGGTGGGGTGACCTACCGCGGTGGCAAGAAGCAGTGTTGCAGAGAGATGTCACCCACAGCCGACGCTGGACCTCGCGTGAAGGTCCAGGCCTTACCTTCCTCCTTGGGGACACTAGGGCCAGGTGTTCCGTGGTTCAGCACCTCCAGGGTCTGCAGACTCACGAGACCAAAGACTTCATGGGTGTCAAACCTCCACAAGCCAGCAAATTTTTGGATGCATCGCTCAGGTGGCCAGCTCTCTTACACATGCCTGTTCTTACGCCTCAGGCCTATTGGGTTCACCTGTGTTTGCCCCAAAGAGAAGTTCTGCGTGGTTGGTCTGAGTTCTGGCCTGGAACTCGTTGAGGATTATCGTAGCACTGAAGGAATAGCCTCTTTCCTTACAACTTGTCACACAGTGTGTTGGACACTTGCGTGTTGTAAGCACCGTTCGTTTGGCTCCTACCTTCTCTAGGAGAGAGGGAAAGAACAGATAGTAATGATGGTGTAACAATTTTCATGTTAGATTGTTTGCAGGTAAATTCTAGAGGTTTTAGAATTTGAAGTACAAACAACGTTGGAGCTATGGGAAATGGAGGGGAAAGGGAGAAACCAACTTCTCTCGCAGAGAACTGAGTGAGTTTCTTCTGCTGGAGTAAGGAGGTTGAGTTTTAGTTGATGGCCTGGAAGGGGTCAGTGAGCGACGTGCTGTGTGCGCCAGGGCCTGCGGGCACCGTCTGCAGCTGGGAATCGCTGCTACTTTTTTAGATGGTTGAGGAAAAGGAAATGAATACTGTTGTGTGACATGAAAAGTCTATGAAATTTGAACTAGTGTCTGTAGTTTTATAGGCACAAAGCCACGCTCATTGACTTACATATTCTCTGCGGCACTTTGTGTGACAGTGGCAGCGCCAAGTAGTTGGCATAGAGGCAGTATTTACTCTCTGGCCCTTTAAGAAACAGCTTGTTCTGGTTTAGAAAAAACACATTCCCTGAGAGGTGACAGTGTTACATTTTCCAGCACATTAAAAGAAAAAGACTCATATACTTGTGAACTGTAGAAGGTGTAGCATCTGGTATTTTTATTAAAATATGCTTGACTTTTTTTTTTTTTAACAGAGATATCGAACAAAGCCGTACTGTTGTAGCCTCTGTAAATACTCTACAAAAGTGCTTACTTCATTCAAAAATCATTTACATCGCTACCATGAAGATGAAATTGATCAAGAGCTGGTGATCCCTTGCCCAAACTGTGTATTTTCCTCTCAACCCAAAGTTGTGGGAAGGCACTTCAGAATGTTTCATGCACCTGTCCGGAAAGTCCAGAACTACACAGTGAATATTTTAGGTGAAACTAAGTCTTCTAGGAGCGACGTGATAAGTTTTACATGTTTAAAATGTAACTTTTCAAACACATTGTACTACAGTATGAAGAAGCATGTGCTGGTAGCCCATTTTCACTACTTAATTAACTCCTACTTTGGCCTGCGAACTGAGGAAACAGGTGAGCAGCCAAAAGCCGACGACATCCTTTCTACTGAGAAGATGCCACCGTCTGACAAGTACTACTGTAAAAAGTGCAGCGCCAACGCCAGCAGCCAGGATGCTTTAATGTATCATATTTTGACGTCGGATATACACAGGGATTTGGAAAATAAGCTTAGATCCGTGATCTCAGAACATATTAAGAAGCCCGGACTTCTGAAGCAGATGCACATCGCTCCGAAGCCAGCGGCACCCTTGGCCGTGCCCCCGAACAGCGGTGCTCCGGGCATCGCGGCCACCCCCCCCTGCTTTCGTCTTGCCTTGCCGCAGAGCAGCCAGAGCCAGACCATCGTGCAGCCAGTGCAGGGCGCAGCCCAGCCAGTGACCGTGGCCTCGGGCACTTCTGGAAGCCTCACCCATTCTCCGCCTGCCGTTGCCCAGTCCCACGTGACCCTGGTCCCCAGTCCTCTGCCTGTGGGCCAGAGCAACCTCCCTCTGCCACCCTCGGCTCCCCAGCCTGTCTTTCTTTCCCATGGAGTCCCGCTCAGTCAGTCAGCAAATCCTGTGTTGCCCTTGAGTCAGCCAGTCGGACCCGTAAATAAGTCTATTGCAGCTGGTGTCCTCCCCATAAACCAGACCATCCGTCCAGGGGCTGTACCCCTCAGCCAGCCGGTCGGGCCCATAAACAGACCCGCTGGGCCTGGAGTCCTTCCTCCAGGAGTCAGTCCGTCTGTCACTCCCGGGGTTCTCCAGGCCGTCTCGCCGGGGGTGATTTCTGTGAGTCGGACAGTCCCGCCAGGAGTCCTGCCTGCAGGCCAGATGACCCCTGCTGGGGTCATCCCTTCGGGACAGACAGCAACTTCTGGGGTGCTTCCTGCGGGCCAGATGGTCCAGTCAGGGGTGCTCCCCATTGGCCAGACGGCCCCGTCCGGGGTTCTCCCCGCTGGGCTGACGGCCCCGTCGCGGGTTCTGCCTGCGGGCCAGACGGTCCCGCTGCGGGTTCTGCCTGCGGGCCAGGTGGTGCCCCCGGGGCTCCTTTCTCCCAACCAGCCGGTCTCGTCGAGCGTTCTCCCTGTGAACCAGGCCATGAGTTCCGGCGTTCTGCAGCTCAGTCAGCCCGTCGTGTCGGGAGTGCTCCCCGTGGGCCAGCCCGTGAGGCCCGGCGTCCTGCAGCTTAGCCAGTCCGTGAGCACCAGCGCCCTGCCTGCAAGTCAGCCACTTAGACCTGGCGCTGCTCAGAACACCACCTTCCTCACGTCAGGCTCTATTCTCAGACAGCTGATCCCTACAGGGAAGCAGGTGAATGGGATCCCCACGTACACGCTTGCGCCCGTGTCTGTCACTTTGCCTGTGCCTCCAGGCGGCGTCGCCACTGTCCCCCCACCCCAGGTGCCCATCCAGCTCCTGCAGTCGGGCACGGCCGCGCAGATGGCCAGCTCCATGGCCAGCATGCCCTCTCCTCCAGTGGTGGTAAACGCCACGCAGAGTGTGTTTGTTCAGGCCTCTCCATCTGTGGCAGAGGCCGGCCAGGCGCTCAAACAGGCGAAGCAGTGGAAAACCTGTCCAGTTTGCAACGAGCTCTTCCCTTCCAACGTCTACCAGGTTCACATGGAGGTGGCTCATAAGCATAGTGAATCCAAATCTGCTGAAAAACTGGAGCCTGAAAAGCTGGCAGCATGTGCACCGTTTTTAAAGTGGATGAGAGAGAAAACGGTTCGCTGTCTCTCTTGTAAGTGCTTAGTGTCGGAGGAGGAGCTTATCCATCACTTGCTGATGCACGGCCTGGGGTGCCTGTTCTGTCCGTGCACTTTCCACGACATTAAAGGCCTTTCGGAGCACAGTAGGACTATGCACCGAGGGAAGAAGAAATTGCCTGTGGATTATAGTAACAAAGGTTTTCAGTTGGATATCGATGCTAATGGCAACCTGCTCTTTCCCCACCTTGACTTCATTACCATATTGCCAAAGGAGGAGCTGGGGGAGCGGGAAGTCTACTTGGCGATACTGGCGGGGATACACTCCAAGTCATTGGTGCCCGTGTACATAAAGGTGAGGCCCCAGACAGAGGGCACCTCTGGGAGCCCCAGCAAACAAGCACTCACTTGCCCCTTTTGCTTTGGCACCTTCGTGACGACTGAGGCATACGAGCTGCATTTGAAAGAGAGGCACCACATCACACCAACAGTCCATACAATTCTGAAGTCTCCGGCCTTCAAGTGCATCCACTGCTGTGGGGTCTACACGGGCAACATGACCCTGGCAGCCATTGCCATCCACCTGCTGCGCTGCAGGAGCGCCCCAAAGGACAGCAGCTCAGACCTCCAGACACAGCCTCGTCTGATCGAGAACAGCGAGCTGCTCTTTGTGAACGGGGAGGTGGTCCACGACTCCAGTTTTCCTGTCAAGAGGAAGCTGCCTGATGGCCACTTGGGGACAGAAGACCAGAGGGACGTGGAGGAGCGGCCCCTCATCATAAATACCGACGGAGCCCCGGCTCCTGAGAAGGTGACAAGTGCAGTGCCTTTTAAGAGACAGAGGAATGAAGTCAGGACCGAGGGGCCACTGGGTAGTGAAGACGCTCTTCAAATTTTAGCATTAAATCCCAAAAAATACGAAGACCGTTCGTATGAAGAAAAAAAGCAATTTCTTAGAGACTATTTCCACAAGAGACCATATCCTAGTAAAAAGGAAATAGAACTTCTTTCCTCGCTCTTGTGGGTATGGAAAATTGATGTGGCTTCATTTTTTGGAAAAAGAAGATATATTTGCATGAAAGCAATAAAAAATCACAAGCCTTCTGTACTTTTAGGCTTTGATATGTCTGAACTTAAAAATGTTAAACACAGGTTGAACTTTGAGTATGAGCCACAAAACTTGTAAAAAAAAAAAGTTAGGAAATCTAAAGTACTAGATAATTAGTTTTTTCAATTGAGATTTTAAAAAATGTTATTTTCTTCACTGTATGTTGAACTAATCAATTTCAGTGGTCTTTATGCTGCTCTTTAGATTTATTTCAGGTGCTCAGAAAGACTTCTATATAAAAGAAGTGAATAGTTCTTTCAGATTTATTGTTTCCTGCAGTTTGATTTTGTAACAATTATTTTTAGTTTTTCCCTGTCATGTAAATTAAATCCTTGGATCTTTCATGCACGTCTTGTTTCCCAGTAGTGTCAGTATTGTAGGATGAAAACTGAAATCTATATGTGTTTTCATTTAAGGAAATTTCAGCTTGTTTCAGAATGCCTGATTAACTGCATTGACCTCCCTCAATTAGCTTCTTGTGTAGCAGCAAATGACAAGCATCAGTGCTGACAGAGGTGAGCACACACCCTGCGTGTACAGTTCCCTAAGGATGCACTGCATTAACTTCCGCTGTTTCTTCTTCGTTGCAAGGTACTTGCTTACTAGGTTATGATTTTGATTTACATTTCTTCAAGTTTGTCCTAGCAGCTGTCTTTTATTACAACTCATAGAAAACCAAATGTTTTCCTTTGTTAAAAATATACTGAAGCTGAAGCCTGCTATTTAGCTCGTTAAGAGTTATTTTCAAATAAAGCAATTTTGTAGGTGCAGAAACCCTTTTCAGTGTAGACTTCTTCCCTTTTTGATATGGTGGTAAGTCATTTCCCCATTCAAAAGTAAGACAATAAATTTTTAGTGCCTTTAGAATAAATGCTGAACACACACACGAATTTGCTTCCTCACCTGACTGTTCATGAATCAGTGAAAGGGAAGGACCATGTTACTCAGGAATAACATTTTTACCCCTGAGTGTGGATACTAACTGGAATGTAGGCATAGGTTTTCAGGGGACAAAGCGAAATGAGTAGAGCAAGAGCTGTCTCCATGTTGGTACATTACGTCTCTGATGGTTTCCTAGAAGTGAACATATTTGTTCTGGGGAAATGGGCTTTCTGTAGCCCAGTTGTCTGGGTTAATGGGATGGGGTATTGCTGAAGAACTCCACTGTATTACTGTCCTTTGGACAGTTGAACCTCCAGGGTTTTTTTCTGCACACAGAATAACTAAAAGCACCAGAATCAGCAATGGAGACCGGCCAGTTTTGACCTTAAGTCGTATTCCTGGCGATACACAGCAGAGGCACCTGTCCAGCGCACTCAGAGGCCATGACAGTCTCTGGGAAAGAAGATAAAGTTACTCTATGGATTTTAAAAAATAGAATACTTGCATGTAATTGCTATAATGTGCATTTTTGAGGCAATTGTGAAACTGGTCTGTGATTGTTGGTATACTCTGTTGTAAATCCAAAAAGAGCTTGTTGAAGTTTATTTTTTTTTTTAACCTATTGTTTCAGAGTGTCTATTTTGAATTAAAATTTGTTATACCACTGCAAACAGAGCTGTTTAATTCTTTCAACAGTTATGTCAACAGTTATGTCACTGTGACTCAGTAATCATCTAAATGTAGAAATAGATACCACATTTATTTGCTAAAAAACACTACTTGTCACTGTGAAAGTAGGTCAGGATAACCCAAAAGAGCTAGTTACCAGTGTCCCCACAGTTGATGTGGTGAGATCTTCTTGACACGTCTGTAATGTTGGCCTCCACTGTCAAAGCGGATATTGGGTGGCAGGCTTGTACTGAGGCCGCGTTGGTGACTTGAGTCAGTGTGGTGGAGGCCAGGTCTGGAGGTGTCGACAGCAGCAGTTTGCTATGTGTCGGGGTGAGGAGAGCGGCTAGCCCACCTTTGTTTAGGGATACTAGTCAGGGTTTCTGTTGGCATTTTGGGCAATAATTCTTTGTTGGGGGTGACTGCCCTGTCCCGTACAGTGTTGGACTGGCAGCCATAACCTCAGCTGCTTCAAGTCATGGCACTGCCATTCCCGCAACCCCTGCCTTCTCTCCTTCATAACAACCAAAAATGTCCTTGAATCCACGCTGACGAGAACCACTGTGACAGGAATTCTGACTTCTAATTGTGTTGTAGCTGTCAGTCAGCCTTTGCTGCCAAGTCTTCATATGAATGATCTCGGTCTCCCACTGTCATCAGCATGCTGCTTCCAGAATGGGACGTTACCTTCCCGTCTTAGACTGGTTGGGAAGCCAGTCTGTCAGCTTGGTTGATAACGAAATGGAGGTTTCTAGTGTGGCTGAGGGATCTGGACAAGTCCCCTTGGATCTCAGCCTCACATCAAGGGTCATGAATGTTTTCTTTTTTGTTTGTTTGTTTGTTTAAAGTTATTTATTTTGAGAGAGAGCCAGAGAGTGAGAGAGTGAGAGAACGAGAGAGGGAGAATGAGCAGGGGAGGGGCAGAGAGAATGGGAGAGAGAATCCCAAGCAAGCTCTGTGCTATCAGCTCAGAGCCCAACGTGGGGCTCAGTCTCACAGACAGATCATGACCTGAGCCAAAATCAAAAGTGAGATGCTTAACCGACTGAGCCACCTAGGCACCTCTGTGGATATTTTCTTTAAAAATCTGCAGGTGGGGGCGCCTGGGTGGCTTAGTCGGTTAAGCGTCCGACTTTCACTTAGGTCATGATCTCGCGGTTGGTGGGTTCGAGCCCCGCGTCGGGCTCTGTGCTGACTGCCAGCTCAGAGCCTGGAGCCTGTTTCAGAGTCTGTGTCTCCCTCTCTCTCTGACCCTCCCCTGCTCGTGCTGTCTCTCTCTCTCTCTCCTAGAAGTAAAAATATTAAAAAAAAAAATCTGCAGGTGAATGATACAGGGCAGAGGCCCGAGGTGGAAGCCAGCAGAAGGCCGCAGGACAGCTCCCACAGCACTAATAGACGGCAGCCCGCCCAAGGCTGCAAGTGCAAACAGCAGTGTGACTCCCACATGGTTGCTGGAAAGATATGCCTTTTGCTGCCTTCTGTAACATGGGCCACAGGGCAAGAATCTGGACGGCAGACATCACGATGGAGGTTTGCAGGGATGGGGCAGACAGGCCAGACAGAGGCCAAGATGGCCATGTTCAAGGACAGTGCTGGATGCAATGGCAGCCTTGGTGCCAGAGTCCAAGATGAGCTGGCCCAGGAGCATGGAGACCTGCATGGTGCGCATGGCCTCAGGGGGCTCTTTCAGTTAGCCCACCTGCGTGCGGACACTTCCACCCTTCACCTCCGTCAGTGAGACCAACCTACAATCAGTGACAAGCCAGTCAGGGGCCAGAAGACCTTCATCCACACACCACAGATAGGTATGAAAACAGAGGTCCTGCACAGCTACTGTATCCCCACACTGGACTCGGATCTCTGGGCATAGATGTTTTTCTGGAGCTCTTTCAGAATGACCCACGTGGTTATCAGGAATGGGTTTTTGCTCATAAAAGGCCTTCGGTCACCTGGCTTCCTTGGTGCACGTTATCCCTCTTCTCAAACTCAGTTTAGTTTCATCTACCTCACGAAGCACATGATGTTCTCATTCTTCATAAGTTTTGAAGTAAGAGCTCTGGAAATTCTGTGCTGTGCAGTAGTCGATCCTTTACCGATCTCCCCTCACCTTCAAAGGCCACGGCCCTGGTGAGGCCTCCAGTGCGAGCGTGTTCCCTGAGGCAGCCCGGCGCAGCCAAGCTCCTGCCGTCAGGTTCCCGGGTGTGTGTGTGAGGGCGGCCGCCCGCCTCCTCTCCCAGCCTCATCCAGCTGCCCCTTTAATCTGAGGAGTACCGTGCGGTTCTAGATTTCTTTAAAAAAAGTTTTTTTTAAAAGTTTATTTATCTGAGAGAGAGAGTGTGAGCACAAGCCGGGGCATGGGGGCTGGGGGGAGGAGGCAGAGAGAGGAGAGAGAGGGACGGAGCAGGACTTGAACTCAGGAACCGCAAGATCATGACCTGAGCCAAAGTCGAACACTTAACTGACTGAGGCACCCGGGCACCCCCAGTTCTAGATTTCCTAAGAGCTCACTAAACAAAGCAACAAATAACCCTAAGAAAAGAAGAAAAACTCGGCCCCAAACTCTAACCTCGTTTTCACTTCAGTTTTTAAGCAGTGTTCCTAGACATTTATCAGCTGTTTACCATTGGTAGGAAATGGGCTGGATACTTTAACAGTAGTATTAATGATAATGTCACATCATGCTGAGTGCTTACTGTGTTGTTTGCTAAAGGGCTATCTGCACTTTAACATTTAGTTATAGAGACGTGATAGTGTTCCATTTTACACATATGGGATCTGATGCATAAGACAGGTCCTTATGTTGCCCAAGGTAGGAGAGCTTGGTGCTCTTGATGGACAAGATACGATGTCTCTTATTTCATAGGTGGAGAAATGGGGTTAGAGGTAGAATGACCGGCTGTCCCGGTGGACTTGTATTTCTCTGGACTTTACAGGGCCCAGCTGGGAACATCCAGGCACCTAGGGACAAGTTTGTCACCCTACTCCAGGTCAACTTAACTCAAGGTGACCTGTCACTTCATGATGCAATACTGTCTTTGTGTCTAGTACTATATCTACTCTCTCCATACGTGTACCTAGGTCTTTGTGTATCCAGATGTATAGTGCATCCTAATAAAATAGAAAGACCTTATAAAATAGATTAAAATCAAACTAAAAAATGTGTTGTATCTGTCCACTATATTGTCATATTGAGAAAAAACACTAATACCAGTCATTCATGCACATGATCTGTCGACACATTTTGAGGGGAAACATTTATAAGGTGCTAAGGAGTAGCTCAGATGAGCTTTTCATAGCCTTTGACAAAGGTAGCTCCTCTGACCACTTCTGTGTCCCATGCAAACTCATGAGCTGTTTGTTTATTTTTAAGGGAAAAAATATATGGAGTCCTTTTCAGAAGGAAAGCTTTTCCAGTAAAAATTTAAAATGTTATTAAGATTCAAATCATAAACAAATCTTCAGCAACCATAGAGACATTTACTACGAACAAACTAACATTGTGTGGTTCTACATTCAAGTACAAGTGCAGAATTAGTTGTTGTGAATGAATATATTTTTTCAGAAATTGGTTTCCTCCAGCTTACAATCCATGATGTGGAAAGTCTAATATAATGTTAAATAAGTCACCATTTACCTAGAAGTAAGCTAGAGAATATTGAATAACTAGTAGCAATGAGTGGTAGATTTTTAATGGTTCAGTAATTTTTCTTAAGACAACTTTTCTGTATAGATACATAGAAATATCTCAAGATAATATTGTTAGTTGAGTTGTAAAATCCATACAAAACAGTTTTTCCAGGGTTTACAGATAAGTTGACTCCTTTTGCTTCCCCAGCCCCCTACCAAGCAGCTGTCAAAATTGGAAGACTGAAGGCATGGAGACCCCTCTGCTGTCTATGAAATACTCATACTGAGAAAAACAGTGGAGAATAAGCAGAAGAGCCCACACTCTCAACACCACACATACGTTAATATGATCACATAGACTGTATCCCCAGGAATGCTGGAAACCTTAATTTAAGGTCTTCTCATTACAAGGAAAGTGTCTTTGGCCTTAAAAAGGACAGAGGGCTCCTCTACAGTTGGCTTTTTTGTGGAATAGGACTTGTGAAATTATGCACTTTGGAGGGAAGGTAATTTTTAAAAACTAGTTTAGATTTTATATGTGTTTTCAAATAACTAAATAGAATGCGTGCATAGGTCGGCAAGATAACTTACACAAAAGGAGGCATAGTAACTGATGCAGGAATTTTTGAAATGCACAAGGAGGGGCGCCTGGGTGGCTGAGGCGGTTAAGCGTCCGACTTTGGCTCAGGTCATGATCTCGCGGTTCGTGGGTTCGAGCCCCGCGTCGGGCTCTGTGCTGACTGCCAGCTCAGAGCCTGGAGCCTGTTTCAGAGTCTGTGTCTCCCTCTCTCTCTGACCCTCCCCTGCTCACACTGTCTCTCTCTCTCTCTCCTAGAAATAAATAAAAATATTTAAAAAAAAAAAAAGAAATGCACAAGGAGCCCCACGCTCAGCCTCTGCTTGTGACCTCTTGCCCTGCTCTGGTCACATGACCCCAAATACATCCACAAGGGCCTTTTAGCTACATTCAGTTCTACCGTTCTTCTGTAACTTAGAAAACCAATAACCTCATATGAACTGGACATTGTACTGGTTCTAGGTGGCCCTGTGTCCTGGTCACAATCTATTTCACTGTTGACTTCATTTTTATTTGCAGGTGATGGTAGTAACCATTCTCATCCGGTAAAGTACTGACTTAGAAGTGAGCGCAACACACATATATCAACACCCCAGTACTGTGCAGTTTTCTAGCCGTATTCTCGCCACTGACATTGCTGATGCCTGGGAGTCTACATAATACTCCATGTTAATTGATTTGATGACTAAAGGTAATACTGAGGTACTAAAAATAGATACTGAAATGTTAATTTCAGTAGCAATAAATGTTAATGTTGATTCAGTACTTTATTTTTTTAACATTTATTCAGTTTTGAGAGACAGAGAATGAGTGGGGAAGGGGCAGAGAGAGAGGGAGACACAGAATTTGAAACAGGCTCTGAGCCGTCAGCACAGAGCCCGATGTGGGGCTCGAACCCACAAACCGTGAGATCATGACCTGAGCCGAAGTTGGATGCTTAACCCACTGAGCCACCCAGGTGGCCCTTGATTCAGTATTTTTAAAACTAACGTGAAAAACGTGGTAAATTCAGTATGAAATCTATTCAGTAATAAAGTTAAATGGTCTAAGGACATTACCATGTCTATAAGTTCTAATCTATTGGAGTCCCACTTTAGAAATGATTCCTTAAATATGTATTTAGAACTGCACACTGTTGCCCAAATAAAACCTACTTTGTTTCCAGGATCAAAATACCATAATGACTGAGGGATTTAGTATAATTTAAACAACATCCCCTATCTAATTTCTCAATACTTAAGTTCTGAAAATGAACTATTTAACCTTATTCATTCTGAGAACGCACGCCAAGTTCTCGCCCCATATGCCTGTCTTTCCATTTACAGAATGGCAGGGGATGGGAAGTGGTTCCTTCAGTGTTTCATGAGAAGTGGTTTCAGTATAATCATACATTTCATTTTCCATCCACTGGAAACAGAGAATGGGTCTTTGCCACTTCCTAGGCATTTCATCAGCAAGCCGCTTGCTTGCAGTGACTTGCATAAAGATAATTTAGTTGGTGTCTATAACTTGCTTTCCCTCAGGGTTGCTAATGTCTATACAAAAAGACTGAACAGGCAGTTTTAAAGAGTTTGGAACATGGTGTGTTCTTGCAGGTAACCATAACAGTCTTTGGTTTTGCTTTCCAACGTGAAGTCTACCTCAATCCCAGTCATTTGGTTGCATCACATAATTCAAACTATTTAGATTAGCATAAAAGTCTTGAGAGATTTCTTTCTTTACGCCTGCACCCTCAATAGTCAGGTCCCTCTGGCTGTGGTGATAAGCCATGTGTAGGAAGAGTGTCAAGAGTGATAAATTTTCTTCCATTTAAACTTTAATACTTAAACAATTAAGCTGCTACCCTTCATTTGGTAATGTTATATTCTAATAGTGTCTTTTCACTATTAAAACTCTATTTGTGGGCATCCTCTAAGATTTTCAGCAGCATTACAGTATTTTATAAATATTTCACTATGGGAGCAATAATGTAGCTCTTCCTAAACACTAAAGTATCTTTGGACCAAATTTCCCTGGGACTATGCTATATACATGTGTCTGACTCTTACAGCTTATGTCGATTTAGATGATGTGTCTGGTAGTAGAAAGATGCTAACAAAAATACAAAGAAAGGGCAGCTTGAGACTTGGTAACACAAGATGAAGTGCGTCAGCTATTGGACATGTTCTTGTGAGTTTTCCATTTGAATCTTTAAGAATATCTTACACATCTCAAAATTTTCTATATCTGCCTCATTTCAGTGGCTTTTGGGTAAGTGTGAGGTATGCTTTGATTTACAAGATGGGCAGAGTTACTGCAAATCCAAAATCTAAAAGAGTGAGGCCAGAATAAGTTCCTCTGACTTCATGATTTTAGATTAGCATGGTCTTCGTTACTATATTACAAATTATAGGTTTCTTTTTTTAAAAATTTTGTAATGTTTTTTTTATTTCTGAGAGAGAGAGAGACAGCATGAGCAGGGGAGGGTCAGAGAAGGAGGGAGACACAGAATCTGAAGCAGGCGCCAGGCTCTGAGCTGTCAGCACAGAACCTGACGTGGGGCTCGAACCCACGAACCGTGAGATCATGACCTGAGCCGAAGTCAGACGCTTAACCGACTGAGCCACCCAGGTGCCCCATACCATAGGTTTCTAAAGTCAAAGTCGGACATTAATGTTGCACCAAAAGAGTTCTAGTGACTCTATCCCTCATCACTGGAGGCTCTGGAGATTTATCTTCTAACGTTTGATTCTTTGCCAAGTGCTAATTGCGTGAAATGAAAAACAAGTAAATAGATTAAATAGCTTTATCTGTTGCAAATTCAGCTGGAACCTAAATATTAAGATAGCTTAGTTAAAATCCAAAAAGTTTTGATTTAACTATAACTACATGTTAGTGTTTAAATCACAGCAGTGTTTGAGATCTAACCCAATGCAGCATATCTCACATACCCGCAAGCTCACCAGCTCTGTGTAGATCTTCAAGGCTCCTGTCAAAGGCTTTGGTCTGTAATAAACATTACTTTAGGATTAACTAAATTTGTGCATTTTACTTATGAATGGAATTGTTAAAAAGTTTTTAGTGACTGTACAAAGAATAGCATTGATTATTAGCTTGATAGTTTGAATAGCAAAACTTCACATGGATCGCTTATGTTTTTAAGTTGATAGAAAGTTGCTTAATAGAAGTAGCCATTAATTCAATTTGATTAACTACTTTTTTCTTGTTTCCATTATTGCCATTTGTAAGCCTGACAGGGATAGTGGAGCAGGGGCTGAGGTACTTTGCGGCATGTATTAATTTTAAAGAATATGTATTGCGTGCATCTGTATCGTACACTGTGACGCCGTGCTATGTGTATGATGCAGTTATTAACAGTGATGACTGGTGCAGTTGTAGACGGGCACGTGCGACCACCCAAATCTCTCTCCCTGTGGTCATCCCTTCACCCCTGCCAACTAAAATAATGATGGCAGAGGGAGCACACCCAGGTGGAGACACCTTACCATGCGCCTGCATCATAACCGGAGCTAGGATTGAACACCTGTCCCCTGTTGACTGGGTAAGAAACCTACCTTCCTAAGCTTGTCTTTCTGGGTGGGAGGGAGAGCATTTATACTACTTGTGCCGTTTCAATTGTTTGGTGATTAGAGAGACTACTGTAAAGGCAGCTTTTGAGAATTCCAGTGAGGAACAGGTGTGATTTTTTTGGTGTTCCAACAGCGGTGGTTCCTGAGAGTATATATTCTGCATTTGTATAGCACCTGCATTCCGTGCCCGTCTGAGTCTTGTCAGTCCTGTGCAAGAGGCGCATTAGGCTTTTCTTTTTACAAATGAGCAAACTGGCCCCGAGGGTTAAGTGACTTTTCTTAGCTCCTGTGGGACAGTGGTTGGTAAAGCCAAATCTAAACTGCAGCGATTGCCTTGTTTCCTAGCATAAGCTATGTCAGAATGATGACAAGTCTTTAGAAAAAAACAATGTTATAACTATGTGGTAACAAATGAGCTAAATGAGGAGAAATGGGGAGCCGCTGAGGCTGCCCAGGTGCCGCTGCATGAGCTCGCTGCTTCCCCTGCCGGAGGGAGCCTGAGGGAAGGGTTAAGTCACACCTGAACACTGTTCTGGCCTAGGAATAACATGGCCTGTTGCTTTAAATTGGTGTGATTTCTCCTGAAGAAGAAATCCAGGCAAGTGAGTCGACCTGTATTTGGCTTTCATGCCCTCTAACGATGTTGTCCACCCAGGGAGGGTAGGGAACTACAGGAGAGAAAGTCACAGAAAGATAAAGAAAGAGAGAAAGAGATCCTTCCAAAGCCAGGGAAGTCCAGCGAATCACAACAGCCTGTGAAAGCTGTTGCAAATGTGACTGCAGAAACCCCGCCTGTAATCCCAACGACAGCAAACGTTCCGGGATGGCTGCTGTATTGTGGCCAGCTCAGGTCATGCTTGAAAATGTATGCAGAGGTGTGCAGGGGTCAGGACTCAGTCGTGTCCGAGGACCCGAACAACTGTGGGTGCACAGCCCATGCCTGCCTGCTTTCACGTTGGGGCCTCACCTCATTTCAGGTTCAGAGAAAGGCCCCCAACGTCGGCTCCTCCCGCTCTCCTTCAGAGAGGACCTCTGTGCCGGCATTGCTGTGTGGCAGGCGAGAACCTCGGGGTGGCTGGGCACCTTTCCTGTGGTACTGCGACCACCTTCCAAGGTAGGTGCTGATACGCAATTGTGGAGCCAGCTGGGCCTGTGCTGAGGCGTGAGCGACAGCCTCTGCTCTTACGAGCCTTAGAATGTAAGTGGTGCAAAGGCTCTGTCTTTGCTGGAAGCGTGGTGTTCATTCTGTGCTGCTCCTTTGGGTACTGAAGTTCGTATCCAGTTAGAAAGCAACATATTCAAGTGATTGCTTGCCCCCTTTCCCACTGGAAACACTCCAAACCTTGCTTAAATCAGCTAGTCATTTTTGTTTCTTGCAAGTAAGGACCAGCCTGATACATTGCCAAGAAATTAATGTAATTGGGGTATGTTCAAAAAACTGTCATGTGGCCTGTAAGGTCTACTCAAAAACAGACCCCCAAAGGATTTATTGCTCCACATATTCTTGGTCCTCAAGGGCTATCCTATCATAGGGAAACCAGACAGGGTGTGTGCAAAAGAATGGTTGTACATGGGAACTCTTAAACAGAGCAGGAAGGAGTCACGACAAACACATCAGTCAAGAATCCGAAGTGTATTTCTAAAGTGCCTACAGCCAAAAGTTTGGACTCCTTTGCTGCTTTTTTATTTGTTTCAAGTTTTTATTCAAATTCCAGTTAACATGTGGTGCAATTATTGATTTCAGGAGAAGAATTCAGTGATTCATCACTTACAGAAGCACCAGTGCTCATCCCAATAAGTACCCTTTTGAATCCCCACCCATCCAGCCCACTCCCCACCAACCTCCCTCTGTTAGCCCTGTGTTTGTTTTCTATTGTTAAAGTCTGTTTTATAGTTTCTCTCTTTCTTTTCTTCCCTCCATGTTCATCTGTTTCGTTTCTTAAATTCCACATATGAGTGAAATCATGTGGTGTTTTGTCTTCCTCTGAATGACTTATTTCACTTAGCATAATACTCTCTTGCTCCACGTTATTGCAAATGGCAAGATTTCATTCTTTTTGATGGCTGAGTAATACACACACACACACACACCACCTCTTCTTTACCCATTCCATTCATCAATTGATAAACATTTGGGCTCTTTCCATAATTTGGCTATTATTGATAATGCCGCTTTGAACATTGGGATGCATGTACCCCTTCAAATTTGTAGTTTGGTATCCTTTTGGTAAGTACCTACTAGTGCAATTGCTGGGTTGTAGGGTAGTTCTATTTTTAACTTTCTCAGGAACCTCCATACTGTTTTCCGGAGTGGCTGCACCAGTTTGCATTTCCACCAACAGTGCAAGAGGGTTCCCCTTTCTCTGCAGTCTTGCCAACATCTGTTGTTTCCCGAGTTGTTAATTTTAGCCATTTTGACAAGTGTGAGGTGGTATCTCATTGTGGTTTTGATTTGTATTTCCCTAATGATGAGTGATGCTGAGCATCTTTTCATGTGTCTGTTAACCATCTGAATGTCTTCTTTGGAAAAAATGTCTATTCATGTCCTCTGCCCATTTTTTAACTGGGTTGTTGCTTGGGCATTGATTTGACAAGTTCTTTACAGATTTTGGATACTAACCCTTTATCAGATAGGTTGTTTACAAATATCTTCTCCCATTCTGTAGGCTGCCTTTTAGTTTTGTTAATGTTTACTTCAAGGAGATTAAAAGCTCCTGTGCAGAAGCTTTTTATCTCTATGAAGTCCCAATAGTTCATTTTTGCTTTCATTTCCCTTGCCTCAGGAAACATATCTAGTAAGAGGTTGCTATGGCCAATGTCAACGAGATTATTGCCTGTGTTCTCCTCTAGGATCTTGATGGTTTCCTATCCCACATTTAGGTCTTTCATACATTTTGAATTTACTTTTGTGTATGGTGTAAAAAAAAGTGGTACAGTTTCATTCTTCTGCATGTCCAGTTTTGCCAAAGCCATTTGTTGAAGAGATTGTCTTTTTTTTTTTTTTCCCAATTGGATATTCTTTCCTGCTTTGTAAAAGATTAGTTGACCATCTAGCTGTGGGTCCATTTCTGGGTTTTCTATTCTGTTCCATTGATCTATGTATCTGTCTTTGTGCCAATACCATACTGTCTTGACAACTTAAGTCCAGGATTCTGATGCCTCCAGCTTTGCCTTTATTTTTTAAGAGCTTTGGCTATTTGAGGTCTTTTGTGGTTCTATACAAATTTTAGGATTTGTAACTGTTAAAAATGCTGGTGGTATTTTGATAGAGATTGCATTAAATGTGTAGATTGCTTTGAGTAGGATAGACATTTTAACAATATTTGTTCTTTCAATATGCATGGTATGATCTCAGTCTTTTTGTACTTTCTGAAGGCTGATTTGTGACTCAGTGTGTGATCTATTCTGGGTAATGTTCCATGTGCACTTGAAAGGAATGTGTACTCTGCTTTAGGACGGAATACTATGGACATATCTGTGAAGTCCATCTGGTGCTGTGTGTCATTCAGAGACATTGTTTTCTTATTTCTTTTCTGCTTAGATGATCTGTCCATTGATGTAAGTGGGGTGTTAAAGCCCTCTACTATTATTGTATTATTAAGGAGTTTCCTTATGTTTATTATTAATTGTTTCTACATATTTAGGTGTCTCAAGTTGGGGCTGTAAGTCTTCTTGTTGGATAGACCCCTTTATTATGATATAGTGCCCTTTGTCTCTTGTTACAGCCTTTGGTTTAAAATCTAGTTTGTCTGATATAAGTATTGCTATTCCAGCTTTCTTTTGACATCCATTAGCATGATAAGTGTTTTTCCATCCCCTCACTTTCAATCTGCAGGTGTTTTTAGGTCTAAGATGAGTCTCTCATAGGTAGTATATACAGGGATCTTTTTTTTTTTTAATCCGTTCTGATACACTATGTCGTTTGATTGGAGCATTTCATCCATTTACATTCAGAGTAATTATTGATAGATATAAATTTGGTGCCATTGTATTACTTGTTTTATCATTGTTTCTGGAGGTTTTCTCTGTTTCTTTCTAGCCTCTGCTGCATTTGTTCTTTCTTTCCCATTCAGAGAGTGCCCTTTAATATTTCCTGCAGGGCTGGTTTAGTGGTCACAGACTCCTTTAGTTTTTGTTTGGGAAACTCTTTATCTCTCCTTATATTCCGAATGGTAGTCTTGCTGGATAATGTGTTCTTGGCTGTATCTTCTTCCCATTCAGCATGCTGAATATATCATGCTACTCCCTTCTGGCCTGCCAGGCTTCTTTTGAGAGATCTGTTGCTAACTTTAATTGTCTTCCCTTGTATGCTACGGACTTCTTTTGTCTTGCTGCTGGTTTTTCTTTATATTTTGCCAATTTGACTATGATATATCTTGGCGTTAGCCTGATTTTGATGGGAGTTCTCTGTGCCTCGTGGATTCAGATGTCTATTTTCTTCCTTAGATTAGGGACTATATTTCAACTATAATTTCATCAAATAAACCTGCCTCTTCTCCTTTCTCTTCTGGGACTCCTATGATATGAATGTTATTACACTTTATGGAACCACTGAGTTCCTGAAGTCTACATTCATGATCCAATACTTTTCTTTCCCTCTTCTTTTCAGCTTTATTATTTTCCATAATTTTGCCTTCTATATCACTTATTCATTCCTTTGCCTCTTCCGTCCTTGTTGTGATTACATACAGTTGGTTTTGCGTCTTAGTTATGGCTTTTTTTTTTTTTTTTTTTTTTTTTTTAATTTCAGCCTGACTAGTTTTTAGGTCTTTTATCTCTGTGGTAAGAGACTCTCTGGTGTCTTTTATGTTTTTCCTGAGACCAGCTAGTATCCTCATGATTGTTGCTTTAAATTCTGGATCAAGCATATTACTTATATCTGTTTCGAGTAGAGCCCTGGCTGTGACCTTTACTTGGTCTTTCTTTTGGGATGAATTCCTCCATCTTGGCATTTTGTCTAGACAGGTCTCTGCCTTCTTCTTTTTGTTAGGAAAGCCTGTTATATTTCCTGCTCCTGAGAGTAGTAGCTTTATAAAGAAGAGGTCATATACTGTCCATGGCCTGGTGCTTTAGGGTGTCTCTGATGTGTGCTGCATGCACTCTGCTGCTGTGTTTTGGCTGTTCTTTCTCTCAGGTCAGTCAATTGCAGAGTTTCTCCTTGCCTGCAGTGGGGACTGTTTGGACCTTTTCCAGAGTGTGGCAAGTTTTAACTAGGTATACTTTGGTCTGCTTGTTAAAAGAGACCTGATGCTATTTGCACTAGTGCTGAAATTATGCAGCACTCTGTGGTCAGTAGGCTTTGTGTGTATGGTGGTTTTGTGCTGGTCTTCTGGGGAAGGGGCCTGCTGCTCTGGTTCTTAGGCAAGTGTGAGCCAAAAAGCAGCACCTTCAGAACACAGGGGGAGGGACTTGGTTTAAGTAATTTAGGCTGCCAATGTTGGTGTTGTGCTGCTTATTGAAATTTACACTGAGGGGCAGAGGAGAGAAATGGTGCCATCCCAGAGAGGGAAGTTTGCACCTGCTGCTGTCTGGGAAGCCCTCCCAGAAGAGTAAACTATCTCTCCTCCTGTGTCCCAGATTCCTCAGATCCCTGCCTTCACCCTGACTGTGTCTGGGCTATCTGCCCACCTGGCAGCTCAGTGCACCTGTGTTCTATCCCAGGAATGCTGGCTGAGTTTTAAAACTCCAAACTTTAGGGACCTGGTATGGCAGGGATCCATGCTGGTCCTCTGGGGGGAGGATCTTGCTGTGCTAGGACTGATGCAGGTTTGTCACAGAAGGGAAGTTGTACCAAAGTGCAGGACTGTTGGTTTTGGAGTAAAGTGCGGCAAAGAGCCAGTATCCAGGTTAGCTACTCTCAGCAGGTTTCTCTGCACCTATGCTGAGGGAAAGGGATGGGATGGTGCACTGGTTCTTTTGTCCCTGGAGAGGCAATGCCACCTCGCCCAGATGTGCTCCAAGAAGGGGGAGCCATTTCTCCCAGTGCATCCCAGCGTTCCTTAGATTGTACCGTCTGTCCCTAGCTTCTGCCCGCCTTCCCCACAGGACCACTGCAGTGCCCTCAGGGCTCCACACCGGGCATCACATGGACGTCTAAAACTCCAGTCTTTGAGCCCCACTGGTTGTAAAAACTCACAGAAAAACAGCCTCTTTTATTTTCCTGGTCAATGGCTTTGGGGAAGTGTTTCCCTCCCTCCTCTGCCCCCTCTCCCCCCGCCTCTCTCCATGGCCACGGCCCCTTCCCTTCTGCAGCACCTGTGATCCTTTTCTCCTTCAAATCACATCTCTGTACTTCCTGCCTTCTACAATGTAGCCTCTTCTCTCCCTCTAGTTGTGCAGTGTGTTCTGTCAGTCCCCAGATCGATTTCTTGGTTGTTCAGAATGATATCTATCCAGCTGTGTTCAAGGGAAGAGGCAAGCCTAGGGTCCTCTTACTACTCTGCTATCTTAGCTCCTCCCAATTATTTTTATTGTGGTAGAGTACACATAAAAACTACCATCTTAACAATTTTTAAATGTACAGTTCAGTGATACTAAATAAATTCATATTGTGCAGCCACCCCCAGCATCTATCTCCAGAACTCTTTCATCTTCCCAACCGGAAACTTTGTCCCCATTAAACACTGACTCCCCATCCTTCCTCCCCCAGCCCTCACCATCTGCTGTTTGTCTCTATGATTGTGACTCCTCTAAGAACCTCACATAAATGTAATCATACAGGGTTTGTTTTTTTGTGACTGGCTAATTTCACTTAACATTTTGTCCCCCAGGTTCATCCATGTCATAGCAGGTGTCAGAATTTCCTTTTAAAGGCTGAATAATATTCCATTGTGTGTATTACAATATTTGTTATCCATTCCTCCATCGATGGACACTTAGGCTACTTCCATGATTTAGCTATTGTGAATCATGCTGCCATGAACATGGGTATACAAATATTGTTCTTATTTGCTTTTAATTAACACTGAATGTCAGAGGTCCCAGTATGGCTCAACTATGAAGTAAAAGGGTCATCAATGGGTGATGTGCAATAAAGCCCTAGCTACACCTGGGTGGTGAGACTAGGAGTGATATTCTTCTTTGTATCTTTTCATATTTTATAAATTTTCTAAAATATACATTTATGTAGTTCTCAAAATATAAGTGGCATGTCATCTAACAGTGTTACCAATTGGGAAAAAAAGTGATTGAGTCGAGTTGCCCCATTAAACCATGGTACATGGAATTGTTGCTTTCAGTGCTGAAGTAAGGTGCTGCTAGATGATGCAGAAGTTTCAAAGCTTGAAGTTCAGGAATCAATAAAGTAAGTCATCTGGTTGGTTGCTGATAACCCCCAACAGTGAAGGTCTAGGGTAGACAATTACTTCACTGTTTTTATTACCTATGTAACTTGAGTTCAAGGAGCAAGGTATCCTGCCACCACCAGCCTCATTAAAACCTTCTTGAAACTATCTCTCTCCCTCACTGCTTACATTTACTGAGCAGAAAAAACTGCAGGTGTAGACCTCACATCGTAACTTGAGATCAGGGAGGTGGAGACACCCCTATGCCTCTGTCCCCCTTGGCCCCCCCAGGCGGAGATTGCACTGGGACAGGTAAGGGGCCAGAAGGCAGCAAAAAGACATTTTCTGTCTAGACACATACTTAATTATTGAAGAAAAAAACCTCTCAGCACCACATCTGGCAACTTTGGATGTAACTGGCTGCTGGCTGCAGTCCTGCCTGCTGATCTGCCTGCAGAGATGGGATTGTGATCCATGATCTCTCCTGCCTCTTTCCTGAAATGTGGCTGCCATCACTTATATATTCTCCATCTATATCCACTGGGTCCTATTACGTGCATGTCCCTAATGGCTGGTGGGGACGAAACACGAATGAAATGGGGCTCCTGGAGCTCCCCATCCTGAGCCCTAATGCTGTGCTCTGTCTCCATTGCAGGAGCAAGGAGAGGGGACACTGGACTGGGAACAGCAGACAGAGCTTCACAGAGGGGGAGGGGAAACGTGAGGAGGTAAGGAGTGCTCTGCCTCAAGCGAGGAGCAGATGCAGTGGCTTTGGGGGAATGGCTGCGTGGAAGGCCCACTGGGAGGCTCTGTGGTAGAGAATCTGACTTCAGGATGTGGGGTCAGAGTCTGACAAGCTGAGACATCTTTCTATAATTTTTGTAAGTAAATAAATTTGATAATAGCAATATGGCAGTATATATGTACGCATGTACCTAGAACTTGAAACAGCCTTCCTCATCCCCTTTCCTTCCCTCTTAGTCCTAAGCTGTGGCAGGACTCCGCCCAGCTCCACATGGGTGCGGGAAGCAGGGGCTGTATGCCTGGAGTAGGGCGAGAAAGAAACCCATGGTGGGGGGCAGGCGGGACGTGAGAATGGTCATCGTTGGTGCAAGCAGGGCGACAGGAGGTCTGTACATGGAAAGCCCAAGCTGGGTAAGAGGGCATGGAGGGGTGTGAAGCCCACATCAGCAGAGGGTGGCCATGTGTGGGAATAAGGGTGGTGACAGTGGCTTGGCATGGGCTGTCAAGCCCGTGTGTGGAGGACGCCTGGAAGCTCTCTTTGCTCATGTGTACACGTGTGGTATTATTGCACACACATACATTAACCCCCAGTTCTGTCCCTGCGAGGCCCGAGAGCAGTGGCACCCCAGAACAGTAAGCACACCTACAGCCCAGATCTTGGCTTCTAAACACCATTCCCCACAGAAGGAACCTCCTTGGGGCCTGGGGGAGGGGAGAGGTTGGTTTCAGTTCCGATGCAGTTAAAGTATGAGATGAACATGAAACATCTAGTTGAACCAGAAAACAAGAATATGCTTCAAGAATAATGAGGGAATATAAAAAAGATGCAGAAGCCAGCTTGAAGAGACTCCCACTAGCTAAATCTGAGACATTCTGACATCAAAATAATGAAAAGACTTATAATTAATTGAATAAAATGGGAGTCCATACTGATGTAAAGAAACAAATTACTTAAAAATTTGATGAGGAATGCAGCATTTCCCTAGTCTCAAAATACCTCCTTACAAAACACTTAATAATTACAAAAGAGGAAAGAAAAGCTTCACAGTGGGGAAGCCTGGAAGATGCCACTGGGGTCAAGTGGTCAGAAGGAATGGACATCATCTGTGGGTGACAAACAGAAGGGGTGTGACCTGCTGGAATGTGCCATGAACACAGCATTGCTTCTGTGATTCCTCCTGCCAAAAGGCCGTTGCCTGAAACTAGCTGTGAGGTTTTTTCAAACAAAACCAAATTACAAAATAACTGGCTTGTAACCTGCAGGAGTGTCAAGGCCATGAAAATCAAGGAAGGACTGAGAACCGTTCCACAGCGAGGGAGAGTGCAGACAACTGACTGACTGGATTCTGAACTAGTACTTTTTGGGAAAAAAAAAATTAATGTTTACTGATTTTTGAGAAGGAGGGAGGGGCAGAGCGAGAGGGAGACACAGAATCCAAAGAAGGCTCCAAGCTCTGAGCTGTCAGCACAGAGCCCCATGCAGGGCTTGAACTCATGAACTGTGAGATTGTGACCTGAGCTGAAATTGGACCCTTAACCGACTGAGCCACCCAGGTGCCCCTGAAGTGTTGCTTTTATTGTAAGGGACATTATTAGGGCAGTTGATAAAGCAGGAGTGGGGTCAAGGGTTAGGTGATAGTATATCAACATCCAGATTTTTTTTTTTTTTTTTGTTTTTCATAGGTGATTTTATTAATTAATGGAGAAAATCTAGGGAACCAGGATATCTGGATTCTCATTTACTTTCTATTTTTTATTTTTAAAATTGAGGGCAAAATAGACATGTAACATTAGTTTCAGGTGCATAACATTATGATTCAATATTTGTATATGTTGTGAAATGATCACCACAATAAATCTAGTTAACATTTCTCACCACACATAGTCAGAATTTTTCTTCTTGTGATGAGAATATTTAAGACCTACTCTCTTAGTAACTTTCAAATATGCGCTATGGTATTATTAACTGTAGTCACCTTGGTGTATGTTATATCCCCATGACAATTATTTTATAACTGGGATTATTTTATAATAATAATTTATAATTCTTTTATAATTGGAACTTTATACCTTATAACTCCCTTTAGCCATTTTCCCCATTCTTCACCCCTGGAAGCCACCAGTCTGTTCTCTGTATCAATGAGCTTGGCTTTTATTGTTGTTGTTTTTAATTCCACATATAAGTGAGATCATACAGTATTTGTCTTTTCCTGTCTGACTTATTTCACTTAATATAATGCTTTCAAGATCCATCCATGTTGTTGCAAATGCCTGAATAATACTCCAGTATGTGTGTGGGTGTGTGTGTACCACATATTTTTTTTTTTAAATATAATCTCTCTTTGAATTTTAATTCCAGTATAGCTAATGTACAGTGGTATATTAGTTTCAGATGTACAATATAGTGATCCAACAATTCCATTAAATATTAGTGTTCATCACAATAGGGCATGTACTCTTAATCCCCTTCACCTATTTCACCCATTCACCCACCCTCTTTCCCGCTGGTAACCATCAGTTTGTTCTCTCTATTAAAGAGAAATATATATTATTGTTCTCTCTATGGTCTGTTCTATGGTTTCTCTCTTTTCTGTTTGGTTTCTTAAATTCCATACGTAAGTGAGATCATATGGGATTTGTCTTTCTCTGACTTATATCACTTAGATTTATACTCTCTAAATCTATCCAAATTGTTGCATTTGGCAAGATTAATTCTTTTTTATGGCTGAGTATACACGCACAGACACACACACACAGAAACACACACACCATATCTTCTTCATTCATCTATCAATGGACATTTGGGCTATTTCTATTATTTGGCTGTTGTAAATAATGCTGCAATCAACATAGGGGTGCATATATCTTTTCTAATTAGTGTTTTTGTATTCTTTGGGTAAATACCCAGTAGTGGAATTACTAGATTGCATGGCGATTCATTTTTAATGTTTTGAGGACCCTCCACACTGTTTTCCTCAGTGGCTGCACTAGTTTACATTCCCACCAACAGTGCACGAGGGTTCCATTTTTTCCACATCCTCACCAACACTTGTTTCTTGTCATTTTGATTTTAGCCATTCTGACAGGTGTGGGGTAATATCTCATTGTGGTTTTGATTTGCATTTCCCTGATGATGAGTGATGTTGATCATCTTTTTATGTGGCTGTTGGCCATCTGTATGTGTTCTTTGGAGAAATATCTGTTCATGAGCTTAATTTTTTTAAATTTTAGTTTATTATTTTGAGAGAGACAGAGTGTGAGTGGCGGAGGGGGAGAGAAAGAAGCAGAATCTCAAGCAAGCTCCATGCTGTCAGAACAGAGCCCACGGAGGGCTTGAATTCACGACACTGAGATCATGACCTGAGCCAAAATCAAGAGTTGGACGCTTAACCAACTGAGCCATTCAGGCACCCCCATGTCTTCTTATTTTTAAATTGGGTTACTTTTTGGGTGGTGAGTTTTGTATAAGTTATATTTTGGATACTAACCCTTTATTGGATATGTCATTTCAAATGTCCCCTCCTATTCACTAGGTTGTCTTTTAGTTTTGTTGGTTGTTTCCTTTGCTGTGCAGAAGTTTTTATTTTTACATAGTCCCAATAGTTTATTTTTGCTTTTGTTTCCCTTGCCTCAGGAGACCTATCTAGAAAAATGTTGTTATGGCCAGTGTCAGAGAAATTATTGCCTGTGCTCTCTTCTCTCTCCCTCTTCTCTTTTTAAAGGCTTCAGGTCTCACATTTAAGTCTTCAGTTCATTTTCAGTTTATTTTTGTGTATGGTGTAAAATAGTGGTCCAGTTTCATTCTTTTGCGTGTAGCCATCTGGTTTTCCCAACACCATTTGTTGAAGAGACTATTTCCCATTGCATATTCTTCTTTGTTGAAGATTAATTGACTGTATAAATGTGGGTTTATTTCTGGGCTTTCTATTCTGTTCTATTGATCTATGTGTTTATTTTTGTGCCAGTACCATACTGTTCTGATTACTATAGCTTTGTAGTATGTCTTGATATCTGGGATTGTGATACTTCTGGTTTTATTCTTCTTTTTCAAGATTGTTTGGCTACTCAGGGTCTTTGTGGTTCCACACAAACTTCAGGATTATTTGTTCTAGTTCTGTGAAAAAATGCTGTTAGTATTTTGACAGGGTATACCACATTTTCTTTATGCATTTATTCATCAATGGACACTGAAGTTGTTTCCATATCTTGGCTATTGAAAATAATGCTGCAATGAACATGGGAATGCATATATCTTTTTGAATTAGTGCTTTCATTTTCCTTGATAAATACCCTAAGTAGAATTGCTGGGTCATATGGCAGTTATATTTTTAGTGTTTTTCAGGACCCTCGATACTGTTTTCCATGGTGGCTAAACCAATTTACTTTCCCTCCAACAGTGCAAAGGGTTCCTTTTTTCCCCACATCTTCACCAACACTTGTTTACTTTTTTTCTTTTATACTTTATTGTCAAGCTGGTTTCCATATAACACCCAGTGCTCATCCCCACCAGTGCCCTCCTCCATGCCCTCCCCTCTACCCCTCCCCCATCAGCCCTCAGTTTGTTCTCAGTATTCAAGAGTCTATCATGTTTTGCCTCCCTCCCTCTCCCCAACTATTTTTTTCCCCTTCCCCTCCTCCATGGTCCTGTTAGGTTTCTCCTGTTCCACTTATGAGTGAAAACATATGGTATCTGTCTTTCTCTGCCTGACTTATTTCACTTAGCATAACACCCTTGAGTTCCATCCACATGCCACAGTGGCCAGATTTCATTCTTTCTCATTGTCATGTAGTATTCCGTTGTATAGATAAACCACATCTTCTTGATCTATTTATCAGCTGATGGACATTTAGGCTCTTTCCATGTTCTGGCTATTGTTGAGAGTGCTGCTATGAACATTGGGGTCCATGTGTCCCTATGCATCAGCATTCCTGTGTCCCTTGGGTAAATTCTTAGCAGTGCTATTGCTGGGTCATAGGGGAGTTCTATTGCTACTTTTCTGAGGAACCTCCACACGGTTTTCCAGAGGGGCTGCACCAGTTCACATTCCCACCAACAGGGTAGGAGGGTGCCCGTGTCTCCACATGCTCGCCAGCATCCAGAGTCCTCTGATTTGTTCATTTTAGCCACTCTGACCGGTGTGAGGTGGCATCTCAGTGTGGTTTTGATTTGTATTTCCCTGAAGATGAGTGACGCTGAGCATCGTTTCATGTGTCTGTTGGCCACCTGGATGTCCTCTTTGGAGAAGAGTCTGTTCATGTCTTCTGCCGATTTGTTCACTGGATTATTTGTTTTTCAGGTGTGGAGTTTGGTGAGTTCCTTATAGATTTTGGATACTAGCCCTTTATCCAATATGTCATTTGCAACTATCTTTTTCCATTCCGTCAGTTGCCTGTTAGTTTTATGGATTGTTTCCTTTGCCGTGCAGTAGCTTTTTATCTTGATGAGGTCCCAATAGTTTATTTTTGCTCTTGATTCCCTTGCCTTTGGGGATGTGTCAAATAAGAAATCGCTGCAGTTGAGGTCAAGGAGGTTGTTTCCTGCCTTCTTCTCTAGGGTTTTGACAGTTTCCTGTCTCATATTCAGCTCCTTCATCCATTTTATTTTTGTGTACGGTGCAAGAAACTGGTCTACTTTAATTCTTTTGCACGTTGCTGTCCAGTTCTCCCAGCACCATCTGTTAAAGAGGCTGTCTTTTCCACTTGATACTCTTTTCTGCTTTGTCAAAGATTAATTGGCCATACATTGTGGGTCCAGTTCTGGGTTCTCTATTCTATTCCATTGGTCTCTGTGTCTGTTTTTGTGCTAATACCATACTGTCTTGATGATGACAGCTTTGTAGTAGATGCTAAAGTCTGGGATTGTGATATCTCCCGTTTTGGTGTTCTTCTTCAATATTTGGCTATCTGGGGTCTTTTGTGGTTCCATACAAATTTTAGGATTGTTTGTTTTAGCTTTGAGAAGAATGCTGGTGCAAGTTTTTTTCCTTAAATAGTTTATTGTCAAGTTGGTTTACATATAACACCCAGTGCTCATCCCAAAAGTGCCCTCCTCCATATCCATCACCCCCCTTCCCCTCCCCCACACTCCCATAGCCCTCAGTTTGTTCTCAGCATTCAAGAGTCTCTCATGGTTTGCCTCCCTCCCTCTCCCCAACTATTTTCCCCCTTCTTCTCCCATATCGTCCTCCATTAACTTCCTTCTAATCCTCCTATACGTGCAAACATATGGCATCTGTCCTTCTCTGCCTGACTTATTTCGCTCAGCATAACACCCTCTAGTTCCATCCACGTTGCTACACAGGCCAGATTTCATTCTTTCTCATTGCCATGTAGTATTCCATGGTATACATAAACCACATCTTCTTGATCCATTCGTCCGTTGATGGACACTTAGGCTCTTTCCATGTTTTCGCTATTGTTGAGAGTGCTGCTATGAACATTGGGGTACATGTTACCCTATGCATCAGCACTCCTGTGTCCCTTGGGTAAATTCCTAGCAGTGCTATTGCTGGGTCATAGGGGAGTTCTATTGTTAATTTTTTGAGGAACCTCCATACTGTTTTCCAGAGGGGCTGCACCAGCATACATTCCCACCAACAGTGTAGGACGGTGCCCATTTCTCCATATCCTTGCCAGCATCTAGAGCCCTCTGATTTGTTCATTTTTGCCACTCTGACCGGCGTGAGGTGGTGTCTCAGTGTGGTTTTGATGTGTGTTTCCCTGATGATGAGTGACGCTGAGCATCGTTTCATGTGTCTGCTGGCCATCTGGATGTCCTCTTTCGAGAAGTGTCTGTTCATGTCTTCTGCCGATTTATTCACTGGATTATTTGTTTTTCAGGTGTGGAGGTTGATGAATTCCTTATAGACATTGGATACTAGTCCTTTATACAACATGTCATTTGCAACTATCTTTTCCCGTTCCGTCGGTTGCCTATTAGTTTTATGGATTGTTTCCTTTGCCTTACAGAAGCTTTTAATCTTGATGAGGTCCCAATAGTTCATTTTTGCTCTTAATTCTTTTGCTTTTGGGGATGTGTCGAGTAAGAAATTGCTGCGGTGGAGGTCAAGGAGGTTATTTCCTGCTTTCTCCTCTAGGATTTTGATGGTTTCCTGTCTCACCTTCAGGTCCTTTATCCATTAAGTGTTTATTTTTGTGTATGGTGTGAGAAAATGATCTAGTTTCATTCTTCTGTACGTTGCTGTCCGGTTCTCCCAGCACCATCTGTTACAGAGGCTGTCTTTTTTTCTTTTTCTTTTTTTAATGTTTTATCTATTTCTGAGAGAGAGAGAGAGAGCGAGAGAGAGAGCACGAGCATGAGCAGGGGAGGGTCAGAGAGAGAGGGAGATACAGAATCTGAAACAGGCTCCGGGCTCTGAGCTGTCAGCACAGAGCCCGACACGGGGTTCGAACCCACGAACTGTGAGATCATGACCTGAGCCGAAGTCAGACACTTAACTGACTGAGCCACCCAGGCACCCCAAGGCTGTCTTTTTTCCCATTGGATTCTCTTCCCTGCTTTGTCAAATATTAGTTGGCCATACATTTGTGGGTCTAATTCTGGGTTCTCTATTCTATTCCATTGGTCTATGTATCTGTTTTTGTGCCAAGATCATACTGTCTTGATGATGACAGCTTTGTAGTAGAGGCTAAAGTCTGGGATGGTGATGTCTCCTGTTTTGGTTTTCTTCTTCAATAGTACTTTGGCTATTCCGGGTCTTTTGTGGTTCCATACAAATTTTAGGATAGTTTGTTCTAGTTTTGAGAAGAATGCTGGTGCAATTTGGATTGGGATTGCATTGAATGTGATGTGTAGATTGCTTTGGGTAGTAATGACATTTTAGCGATATTTATTCTTCCCATCCATGAGCATCGTATGTTTCCATTTCTTTGTGTCTTCTTCAATTTCCTTCATAAGTTTTCTATAGTTTTCATCATACAGATCTCTTATATCCTTGGTTAGGCTTATTCCTAGATATTTTTGGTTTTTTGTGCAATTGTGAACGGGATCAGTTTCTTGATTTCTCTTTCTGTTGCTTCATTGTTGGTGTATAAAAATGCAACCGATTTCTGTACGTTGATTTTGTACCCTGCAACTTTGCTGAATTCTTGGATCAGTTCTAGTAGGCTTCTGGTGGAGTCTGTCGAGTTTTCCATGTAGAGTATTATGTCATCTGTGAAAAGTGAAAGTTTGACTTCACCTTTGCCAGTTCTGATGCCCTTTATTTCCTTTTGTTGTCTGATGGCTGATGCTAGGCCTTCCAGCACTATGTTAAACAGCAGTGGTGAGAGTGGACATCCCTGTCATGTTCCTGATCTCAGGGGGAAAGGTCTCAGTTTTTCCCCGTTGAGGATGATATTAGCTGTGGGCTTCTCATAAATGGTTTTTATGATGTTTAAGTAAGTTCCTTCTATCCCGACTTTCTCAAGCGTTTTTATTAAGAAGAGATGCTGTATTTTGTCAAATGCTTTTTCTGCATGTATCAATAGGATCATATGGTTTTTATTTTTTCTTTTGTTAATGTGATGTGTCACATTGATTGATTTGTGAATATTGAACCAGCCTTGTAACCCAGGAATGAATCCCACTTGATCATGGTGGATAATTCTTTTTATATGCTGTGAATTAGATTTGCAAGTATCTTGTTGAGTATTTTTGCATCTGTATTCATCAAGAATATTGGCCTGTAGTTTTGTTTTTTTTTTTGCTGGGTCTCTGTCTGGTTTGGGAATCAAAGTTATGCTGGCTTCGTAGAATGAGTCCGGAAGTTTTCCTTCTATTTCTATATTTTGGAATAGCTTGAGAAGAATGGGTATTAATTCTGTTTTAAATGTCTGGTAGAATCCCCCAGGGAGGCCATCAGGTCCAGGGCTCTTATCTGTTGGGAGATTTTTGATAACTGATTCGATTTCCTCACTTGTTATGGATCTGTTCAGCTTTTCCATCTCTTTCCTTTTGAATTTTGGTAGTGGGTGTGTTTTTAGGAATTTGTCCATTTCTTCTAGGTTGTCTGGTTTGTTGGCATATAATTTTTCATAGTATTCCCTGATAATTGCTTGTATTTCTGAGGGATTGGTTGTAATAGATCCATTTTCATTCGTGATTTTGTCTATTAGGGTGCTCTCTCTTTTCTTTTTGAGAAGCCTGCTAGAGGTTTATCAATTTTATTTATTTTTTCAGAAAACCAACTCTTGCTTTCATTGATCTGTTCAACAGTTTTTTTTTTGTTTTTTTGTTTTTTGGGGTTTTTTGTTTTTTGTTTTTTTGTTTGTTTGTTTTTGGTTTCTATATTGTTTATTTTTGCCCTGATATTTATTATATCTCTTCTTCTGCTGGGTTTGGGGTGTTCTTGCTGCTCTCCTACTAGTTCCTTTAGGTGTGCTGGTAGATTTTGTATTTGTGCTTTTTCTAGTTTCTTGAAATAGGCCTGGATTGCCATATACTTTCCTCTTAGTACTGCCTTCGCTGCATCCCAAGTAGTTTGGACTGTTGTATTTTTGTTTTCATTTGTTTCCATATATTTTTAAATATTTTCTCTAATTGCCTGATTGGCCCATTCATTCTTTAGTAGGGTGTTCTTTAACCTCCATGTTTTTGGAGGTTTTCCAGATTTCTTCCTGTGATTGATTTCGTTTCGTAGCATTGTAATCTGAAAGTGTGCATGTTATGATCTCAATTCTGCTATATTTATTGAGGGCTGCTTTATGACCCAGTATGTGGTTGTCTTGGAGAATGTTCCATGTGCACTCAAGAAGAAAGTGAATTTCATACCCTCAGGATGTAGAGTTCTAAAAATATCTGTCAAATCCATCTGGTCCAATGTGTCGTTCAGGTCCATTGTTTCTTTAGTGATTTTCTGTCTCATTGATCTATCCATTGCTGTAAGTGGAGTATTAAAATCCCCTGCAATTAACACACTCTTATCAATAAGATTGTGTCTGTGATTAATTGTTTTATGTATTTGGGTGCTCCTGAATTTGGTACATAGATGTTTATAATTGTTAGCTCTTCTTGACGGATAGACCCTGTAATTATTATATAATGCCCTTCTTCATCTCTTGTTACTGCCTTTACTTTAAAGTCCAGTTTGTCCGATATAAGTCTGGCTACTTTTGACTTCTGGCTTTCTTTTGACTTCCAGTTGCATGATAGATCTTTCTCTATCCCCTTACTTTCAATCTGAAGGTGTCCTGAGGTCTAAAACGAGTCTCTTGTAGATAGCAAATCGATGTATTTTGGTTTTTTATCTATTTTATTTCCCTATGTCTTTTGATTGGAGCATTTAGCCCATTTACATTCAGTTTTATATTGAAAAATATGGGTTTAGAGTCATTGTGTTCTCTGTAGGATTCATGCTTGTAGTGGTGTCTCTGGTATTTTGTGTTCCTTGCAACATTTTCCTCATAGAATCCCCCTTAGATTTCTTGTAGTGCTGGTTTAGTGGTGTGAATTCCTTCAATTTTTGTTTGTTTGGAAAAACCTTTATCTCTCCTTCTATTCTGAATGACAGCCTTGCTGGATAAAGAATTCTGGGCTGCATATTTTTTCTGTTCATCACATTGAAAATCTCCTGCCATTCCTTTCTGGCTTGCCAAGTTGCAGTAGATAGGTCTGCATCCACCCTGATATGTCTCCCTTTGTTAGGGCCCTTTTATCCCTAGCTGCTTTCAGAATTCTCTCTTTGTCCTTATATTTTGCCAGTTTCACTATAATATGTTGTGCAGAAGATCAATTTGAGTTACATCAGAGGGGAGTTCTCTGTGCCTCTTGGATTTCATTGTCTGTTTCCTTCCCCAGATTAAGGAAGTTCTTTTTTTTTTCTTTTTCTTTTCTTAAAATTTTTAATGTTTTGTTTATTTTTGAGAGAGAGATAGAGACAGTGTGAGCAGGGGATGGTCAGAGAGAGGGAGATACAGAATCAGAAGACAGGCTCCAGGCTCTGAGCTAGCTGTCAGCACATAGCCCGACATAGGGCTCGAACCCATGAACTGTGACATAATGACCAGAGCTGAAGTTGGACACTGAGCCGACTGAGCCACCCAGGGGTCTCCACTCTTTTTTTTTTTTTTTAAATAGTTTATTGTCAAGTTGGTTTACATATAACACCATGGTATGACCTCAATTCTTTTATATTTACTGAGGGCCACTTTATGTCCCAGTATGTGATCTATCTTGGAGAATGTGCCATGTGCACTTGAGAANTGAATGGGTATTATTCTGTTTTAAATGTCTGGTAGAATTCCCCAGAGAAGCCATCAGGTCCAGGGCTTTTATTTGTTGGGCGATTTTTGATAACTGATTCAATTTCTTCACTAGTTATGGGCCTGTTCAGATTTTCTACCTCTTCCCGTGTGAATTTTGTAGTGAGTGTGTGTTAGGAATTTGTCCATTTCTTCTAAGTTGTCTAGTTAGTTGGAATATAATTTTTCATAGTATTCCCTGATAATTGCTTGTATTTCTGAGGGGTTGGTTGTAATCAGTCCCTTTTCAATTGTGATTTTGTCTATTTGGGTGCTCTCTCTCTTCTTTTTGAGAAGCCTGGCTAGAGGTTTGTCAATTTTGTTTATTTTTTCATAAAACCAACTCTTGGTTTCATGGATCTGTTCAATTGCTTCTTTGGTCTCTATGTTGCTTATTTCTGCCCTGATTTTTACTATTTCTCTTCTTCTGCTGGGTTTGGGGTGTTTTTGTTGCCCTGCCTCTAGTTCCTTACGTGAGCTGTTAGATTTTGGACTTGCGCTTTTTCTAATTTCTTGAAATAGGCCTGGAGTGCAATGTACTTTTCTCTTAGGACTGCCTTTACCACAACCAATAGAGTTTGGATTATTGTGTTTTCATTTTCATTTGTTTCCACATATTTTTAAATTTCTTCTCTAATTGCCCAATACACCCATTCATTCTTTAGTAGGGTGTTCTTTAACCTCCATGTTTTTGGAGGTTTTCCAGACTTCTTCCTGTGATTGATTTCAAGTTTCAAAGCATTATGATCTGAAAGTGTGCATGGTATGATCTCAATTCTGTTATATGTATTGAGGGCTGCTTTATGACCCGGTATGTGATCTATCTTGGAGAATGTGCCATGCGCACTTGAGAAGAAAGTGAATTCCATGGCCTCATGATATAGAGTTCTAAATATATCTGTCAGATCCATCTGATCCAATGTGTTCAAGTCCATTATTTCTTTAGTAATTTTCTGTCTGGTAGATCTATCCATTGCTGTAAGCGGAGTATTAAAGTCCCCTGCTATTACCACATTTCTTATCTATAAGATTGTTTNTGCACTCATCCCATTTACATTCAGTGTTATTATTGAGATATCTGGGTTTAGAGTCATTGCGTCCTTTGTGGGATTCATGCTTGTGGTGGTGTCTCTGGTATCTTGTGTTTCTTGCAACACTTCCCTCAGAGAGTCCCCTCAGGATTTCTTGTAGGACTGGTTTAGTGGTGATGAATTCTTTCAATTTTTGGTTACTTGGAAAGACTTTTATCTCTCCTTCTATTCTGAATGACAGTCTTGCTGGATAGAGGATTCTTGGCTGCATGTTTTCTCTGTTCATCACATCGAAAATCTCCTGCCATTCCTTTCTGGCCTCCCAAGTTTCAGTAGATAGGTCTGTCACCACTCTGATAGGTTTCCCTTTGTATGTTAGGGCCCTTTTCTCCCTAGTTGCTTTCAAAATTCTCTCTTTGTCCTTATCTTTTGCCAGTTTCACTACGATATGTCATGCAGAAGATCGATTCAAGTTACGTCTGAGGGGAGTTCTCTGTGGCTCTTTAATTTCAATGTCTTCTTCCCTCCCCAGGTTGGGAAAGTTCTCTGCTATAATTTGTTCCAGGACTCCTCAGCACCTTTTCCTCTTTCTTCCTCTTCTGGAATTCCTATGATGTGGATATTGTTCCGTTTGGTTGAATTGCTGAGCTCTCAAACTCCCCTTTTGTGTTCCTGGATCACTTTACCTCTCTTTTTCTCAGCTTCTTCGTTTTCTATAATTGTGTCTTCTAAGTCACTTATCCTCCTTTCTGCCTCTTCAATACGTGCATTGGACGCTTCCATTTTATTATGTATATCATTTGTAACATTTTTTAATTCATCACAACTATTTTTAAGCTCCATAGTCTTTGTAGTAATAGTTTCTCTGATAACTTCCATGCCTTTTTCAAGCCTAGTCATTAATTTTATGACTATTGTTCTAAATTCTTGTTCAGTTATGTTGCTTATATCTGTTTTGAGCAGTTCTTTAGCTATCAATTCTTCCTGGAATTTCTTTGGAGGAGATTCTTCCATTTCGTCATTTTGTTTAGCTTTCTTCTCTTGTTAATTATATTTTTTTAAAAAATCTTTTAAAAACATTTCTGAGAGAGAGAGAGAGAGACAGCGTGAGCAGGGGAGTGTCAGAGAGAGAGGGAAACACAGAATCTGAAACAAGCTCGAGGCTCTGAGCTCTCTGTTAGCACAGAGCCTGACACGGGACTCGAACCCACGAACTGTGAGATCATGACCTGAGCCGAAGTTGGATGTTTACCGGACTGAGCCACCCAGGCGCCCCTATCTCTTGTTAATTTTAAAAGCTTGTTATTCACTCTGCCCCTGTGGATGCTGCTATATTAAAGCGGTCTCTTTGCCTGTCCAGGGCCTGTCCGTTCAGGAAGTGGTCTTTGAATGGTGTCTTTTGTTTTCTCTTGTTGAGACTTTGGTTATTTTATTTCCCTACTCATAGTGGTATTTGGGACTCTCCATCATGTGTACTTTGGCTTGTTTCTTAAGGTAGCCTTGATGAGATGAAGTGGGATGATTTATGTCGGCACCGTGACATTAACACTAGGCTACTATTGACCTTCTGACAATGGAAGGATTTTCTTCTTTCAGACCTCAGTCGATCAGGAGTATCTGCAGGAGGAGAACCGCCGGAGACCGGCTCCAGCAGGTCCAGGGGTCCCTGAAGGGTGGACGGTGTCAGCGAGGGAGGGATGAGAGCCATGAGAATCTTTTTGTTCACCCTGCAGGCGTCTCTGCTCTGACTCACATTCTTGAAGTTCTTGACTATAATTTGTTCAAGTATCCCTTCAGCCCCTTTCTGTCTTTTTTCTTCTTCAGGAATTCCTATGATACAGTTATTGTTCCATTTGATTGTATCACTCAGTTTTTGAATTCTCCTTTCATGCTCCTGGGTTAATTTATCTTTCTTTTTTTCTTGGCTTCTTCTTTTTCTAGAATTGTGTCTTCTAATTCACCTATTTTCCTCTCGACCTCTTCAATCCATGCAGTGGCCGCCTCCATTTTAGTATGCTCATTTATAGCATTTTTTAATTCATCACAACTATTTTTTTTTTTACAAATAGTTTATTGTCAAATTAGTTTCCACANGAGTGTTCTTTTAATGGTGTCCCTTGGTCTCTCTTGTGCCTTTGGTTATTTTATTTCTCTACTCGCAGTGATATTTGGGACTCTCCACCATGTGTACTTCGTCTTGTTTCTTAAGGTAGCCCTATGAGGCTGTCTTCTTAGTGAACTCTGTCTTTTTTTCTCCCGGACTCTTGTGCCTCAGCATCCTTTGGCTTCAGCCCCCCTTTTTTTTTTGAAAGATGCAGGCGGGAAGTACGGAACTCCCTACTTTTCTGGCATCTTGCCTCCCCCTATTTTCTTTTTGATAATAGTCATTCTAATAGGTGCGAATTGATATTACAGTTTTGATTTGCATTTTCCTGATGATGAGCATCTTTGCATGTACCTCTTGGCCATTTCTCTGTCTTCTTTGGAAAAATGTCTATTTTTTTTCCCTAATAGTTTATTGTCNACCCAAGGGATACAGAAAAATGTCTATTTTTAAATCACATTTTTTAATTAAAAAAATTTTTTAAATATCAGATTCTTTCTGCCATTGAGTTGTGTGTATTCGTTATCTATTTCAGTTATCAATCTCTTGTCAGATATATGATTTGCAAATATATTCTTCTATTCAATAAGTTGCCTTTTTGTTGATGAGTTCTTTTGCTGTGCAGAAGCTTTTTAGTTTGATGTAGTCCCACTTATTTACTTTTGTTTTTATTGCTTTTTCTTTTGGAGTAAGATCTAAAACTCGTCATCAAGACTGATGTCAAAGAGCTTATCATTTGGAGTTAAATTTTGTGTGTGGAATAAGATAGTAGTCTAGTTTCATCCTTTTGCATATGGCTGTACAGTTTTCATGGCTTATTTATTGAAGAGTGTCCTTTTCCCAGTGTACATTCTCGTCTCTTTTGTCATAAATTAATTGACCATATATGTGTGGGTTTATTTCTGGGCTCTCTATTCTGTTCTATTAGTCTATGTGTCTACTCTATTTCCAATACCATTCAGTTCTGTTTACTACAGCTTTGTAATCTAATTTGAAATCAGGGAGCATGATACCTCCAGCTTTATTCTTCTTTCTCAACATTGCTTTGGCTATTTGGGGTCTTTTGTGGTTCCATACAAATTTTAGGGTTGTTTGTTCTATTTCTGTGAAAAATGCCATTGGAATTTTGATAGAGATTTCAATGAATCTGTAGATTGTTGTAGGTAATATGGACATTTTAACAATATTAATTCTTCCAGTCAGTGAGCATGGAATATCTTTCCATTTATTTATGTCTTCTTTAATTTCTTTCATCAATGTCTAATAGTTTTCAGTCCATAGATCTTTTACTTCTTTGATGTTTATTCCTAGGTGTTTTACTCTTTTTATTGCAATTGTAAATGGGATTGTTTTATTAATTTTCCTTTCTGCTAGTGTATTATTAGTGTATAGAAACACAATAGATTTCTGTACACTGATTTTGTATCCTACAGCTTTACTGAATGCATTTATTATTTCTAACAGTTTCTTTTGTGTGTGGAGTCTTTAGAGTTTTCTATATATAATATAATGTCATCTACAAATAGTGACAGCTTTACTTTTGTTCTTTCCAGTTGGATAACTTTTATTTTTCTTGCCTTATTGCTGTGGCTAGGACTTCCAATACTATGTTGAATAAAAGTGGTGAGACTACTTCCAATACTATGTTGAATAAAAGTTCCTGATCTTAGAGGAAACACTTTTAGCTTTTCATTGGTGAGTATGTTAGTTGTGGGCTTGTCATGTATGGTTTTTTAAGAAAATATTGCATCACATTCCCTTCTTACCTACTTTGTTAAGTTTTTAATAAAAAATGGATGTTAAATTTTGTCAAGTACATTTTCTGCATCTATTTAGATAATCATATGATTTTTATCCTTCATTTTGTGAATGTGATATATCACGTTGATTGATTCGAAGATGCTAAACTCCCCTTACATCCTTGGAGTAAATCCCACTCGATCATGGTGTATGATGTTTTTAATGTATTGTTGAATTCAGTTTGCTAATATTTTGTTGAATATTTTTGCATCTATGTTCATCAGTGATATTGGCCTGTAATTTTCTTTTGGTTCCTTGTCTGGTTTTGGTATCAAGGTAATGGTGGCCTTGTGAAAAGAATTTGCAAGTGTGCTCTCCTCTTCTGTTTTTTGAAAGAGTTTGAGGGGGCGCCTGGGTGGCTCAGTCGGTTAAGTGTCCGACTTCGGCTCAGGTCATGATCTCACAGTTTGTGGGTTCAAGCCCCTTTATCTTTTCAAATATCCATTGTCATTTTCTATTGTCCTTTAAATATATTTCATTTATCTTTGCACTGATCTTTATAATTTCTTTCCTTCTACTAACTTGGCCTTGTTGTTTTTCTAGTTCCTTGAGGTGTAAAGTTAGGTTGTTTATTTGAGAGTTTTCTTTTTTGTTGTTGTTGTTGTTGTTTGTTTGTTTTTAGGTAGGCATGTACTGCTATGAACTTCCCTCTTAGAACTGCTTTGCGGCATCCCATATATTTTGGTATGTTGTATTTCCATTTTCATTTGTCTCAAGTTGTTGATTTCTTCATTGACTGTTTGGTTTTTCAGTAGTAAATTTTCTAGTTTCCTCTTGTGATTGATTACTAGTTTTGTACCAGTGTGGTCAGAAAAGATGTTTAATATGATTTCAGTCTTCTCAAATTTTTCAGACTTGTTTTGTGGCCCAACACGTGATCTATCCTGGAGAATGTTTCCGGAGCACTTGAAAAGAATGTGTATTTTGCTGTTTTTAGATGGAATGCTCTGTACATATCTGTCATATATCTGTATATATTTGGTCTAATGTATCATCTAAGACTGCTGTTTCCTTATTGATTTTCTAACTGAATGATCTATTCATTGATTAAATTTTGGTTTTAAATACTTCTATTATTGTATTGCTGTCTATTTCTCCCTTTAAGTCTGTTAATATTTGTGATATGTATTTAGGAGCCAATATATTGGGTGCATAAATATTTACAAACATACCTTTTTATTGGATTGACCCTTTTATCATTATGTAATGCTCCTTTGTCTCTTATTAAATGTGCTTTAAAGTCTATTTTTTTTCTGATAAAGATATAGCTATCCCACCTTCTTTTGGTTTCCATTTGCATTATTTCGTCCCTTCATATTCAATGTCTGTGTGTCCTTATATCTGATGTGAATCTCTTGTAGGCAGCATATATATGGGTCCTGGGTTTAGCTTTTTTTTTTGTTCAACATTATGCTTGGACATTCATCTATGTTTCAGTACATAGCTGTAGTTTGTTTTCACGCCTGCAATATTCCATCATAAGAATATTTATTATTTATTTGTACATTCTACTGTTGATGGGGATTTTGTGCTTTTGGTTTTGGACTATTAGCAATTGCTGTGACAAACATTCTTGTACATGACTTGTGTTGCACTTGGGCCCACACAACTGTCCAGTGAATTTTTTTTTAAGTGTAGCTACTCTATGTCTTTTGATTGGAGAATTTAGTCCATTTACATTTAATATAATTATCTGTAGTGTGTACCTACTGTTTTTTTGTTGTTTCCTGCCTGTTTTGTTGTTCCTGTGTTTCCTCTTCTCTTTCTCTCTTTCTTTGTGGTTTGATGGCTTTTCTGTAGTAGAATGTTTAGATTTATTTCTTTTTATGTTTTTTGTATTTACTACAGGTTTTTGCTTTGTGGTTATTATGAGGCTTACATATAACAATCTATTTATAACAGTTTGTTTTAAGTTGAAAGTAATTTAAGTATGCACACAGTCTAAAGCTGTAAATTTTTACTCCCTACATTTTATTTGATGTCACATTTTACTTTTTTCTATCTTGTGTATTCCTTAGCTAATTATTGTCATTATAGTTATTTTTTTAATGCTTATTTATTTTAGGAGATAGAATGCAAGTGGAGGAGGTACAGAGAGAAGGGGGAGGGCAGGGGATCTGAAGCAGGCTCTGTGATGACAGCAGAGAACCTGATCCAGGGCTTAAACTCAAGAACTGTGAGATCATGACCTGAACCAAACTTGGAAGTCAGACACTTAACAGATGGAGGCACCCAGGCTCCACTGTCATTATAGGTAATTTTACTACTTTTGTCTTTTAATCTTCATACCAGCTATAAGTAATTAACTACCAATACTATATATTTACATTTACCAGTGAGATTTATGCTTTCATGTGTTCTGTTACTAATTAGCACCCTTCCTGTTCAGCTTAAAGAAGTCCCTTTAACCTTTCATGTAAGGCTGGTTTAGTGGTAATGAACTCCTTTAGCTTTTGCTGTCTGAAAAACTCTCTCTCCTTCAATTATGAATGATAACTCTGCTGGGTAGAGTAGTCTTGGTTGGAAGTTTTTTCTTTCAGCATTTTGAATGTTTTGTTTTACTCCCTTTTGACCTACAAAGTTTCTGCTGCAACATCTGCTGAGTCTTCTGGGGGTTCCCTTGTGCCGAACAAGCTGTTTTACTCTTGCTGGTTTGAAGATTCTCTCTTTGTCTTTAACTTTTGGCATTTTAATTATAATGGGAGTCTCTTTGGGTTCATCTAATGTGGAACTCTCTAGACTGTCTTGGATCTGGATGTGTTTCTTTCCCCAGGTTAGGAAAGTTTCAGCCACTATTTCTTCAAGTAGTTTTCTGCTTCTTACTCTAGTCTCCTTCTGGGGGTCCTATAATGTGAGTGTTAGTCCATTTGATATTGTCTTTAAAAAAAATTTTTTTTTAAATCTTCATTTATCTTTGAGAGTGAGACAGAGAGAGACAGAGGGTGAGCAGGGGAGAGGCAGACACAGAATCTGAAACAGGCTCCAGAGCCTCTGAGCTGTCAGCACAGAGCCTCACATGGGGCTTCAACGTATGAACCGTGAGATCATGACCTAAGCCGAAGTCAGACGCTTAACTGACTGAGCCACCCAGGGGCCCCCATTTGATATTGTCCTATAAGCCCCTTAAGCTATCTTCACTTTTTTTCATTCTTTTTGCTGCTCTGAAAGAGAGAGAGACAGAGAAAATGAACACAAGCAGGGGAGAGACAGACAGAGAAGGAAAGAGAGAGAATCCCAAGGAAGTTCGGTGCTATTAGTGTGCAGCCTGATGCAGAGCTTGATCTCATGAACTGTGAGGTCATGACCTAAACCGAAATCAGGAGTCAGACACTTAACCAACTGAGCCACCCAAATACCCCACCTCTAATGTTTTTTTTTTTTTAATTAAAAAAAGTTTTTTATGTTTTAGTTTTTTCTGAGAGAGAGAGAGAGAGAGAGAGACAGCATGCACAGGGGAAGGTCAGAGAGAGAGAGGGAGACACAGAATCTGAAACAGGCTCCAGGCTCTGAGTTGGCTGTCAGCACAGAGCCTGGCATGGGGCTCGAGCCCACGAACCGTGAGATCATGACCTGAGCCAAAGTCAGACGCTTAATCGACTGAGCTACCCAGGTGCCCCTCCTCTAATGTATTTTTAAGTTCAGTTTTTGTATTCTTCAGCCAGTGACTTTTGTTTGGTACTTTCATATATTTACTGTCTCTTTACTGAACTTCTCACTGTGTTCATCCATGCTTCTCTCAAGTTTGGAGAGCATCTTTGTGACCATTACTTTGAATTCTTTGTCAAGTAAACTACTTATCTCCATTTCATTAAGGTTGTTTTATCTTGTTCTTTTGTTGGAATATATTCCTCTGTTTCCTCATTTTGCTTGTTTCTCTCTTTGTGTTTCTATGTATTAGATGAAACAGCCATCTTTCCCAGTTTTGAATGAATGGCCTTGTGTAGATGAACGTTGTTGTCCAAACTTACCCTAGCTCTTGGTTCTCTCAAACCTTTGCAATCGTCCATGCAGCCTATTTTAATGGCTCCCAGTTGTTGAGTGTGTGCAAGGCCTGTTAGTGTCTCAGTGGGTGGGGTCTCAGTCAGCATGTAGATTCAGGCTGATCGGAAGCTAGACACTCAGGTAGCAGATTTTAAAGTATGCAAATATATACAGTCCTGAGGGACAACAAGCATAAGCCTTTTTGGCCACAGAACAGGTGATCTGGAGGTCCCCAGGCCTGTGTTCTCTGAGAGCATCTCTGTAGCTTCTAGATGTGTGCCGAACCTGAAGCTTGCCCATGAGGCTGAAGCTCCAGGACAAGCAAATAGGCCTCTTTTACAGGAAGACTAGGGATGTTTTCCAATCTGCTGTCTGCTGTGCCCTGGGGGTGGCAGCCTACCAAGAACTAACTCTCTTTTACAGTCCCATGGGACCCAGGAATGTAAGCCCCCTAGCCACCAGAGTCATTCAAGGGGGTGTCCTGGGGTTAGGACACCAGATGTAAGAACTAGGGCAGCAGACATGTGCAAGAGCTCCCCTCTGAGAGGTGCTGGAGCATGGCAGAGAGAGTATGAAGACAGAACCCACCTTCCAAGGTCTCTGGAAGGCTTTACAGTCAACCCTGAGATGTGTGTTTAATTAGAAGCCTGCTCCTCTGGCTGCGGCATCGATGATAGCTTATAGTCCTCTTCGAAACACTAAACTCCTGGCTCTGTCGTCTCTTCCTCTGCTCTGGGAGTGATGGCTATTTGAGAACTCTTTCTCCATTGGTTACAGGCCTAGGGGACCCATGAGCACAAAGCCCCACTACAGCCAGGTGATACAGAAGTGGTCCCTGGCAGCAACTGCAAAACTTGGGGTGCCCGAAAGGTGTAAGCTCATTCCCAGGAGACCCCACTGAGGGAAGGAGGCAGAGGGAAAGCAGAAGGCTGGTGTCCCCTGGCCTCTGCTCCCTGAGAGCACCTCCAGGGCCTCTAGGGGTGTGCAGACTGAAGTCTGCCCCTTCCTCAGAGAGATGGCCGTGTGTTTCAGTCTGCTGTCTGTGCGGTGACCTCAGGACGGTATTCTGCCAATAAGTGTCTCTCTGCTACAGTCCCGTGGGACCCAAGAACACAAGCCCCCTGGCCTCTAGAACTAGACTTTCAAGGGGTGTTCCTTGGCTGCAGCTGCAAAAACCAGGGCACCAATGTGTGTAAACGCCTTCTCTGGGAGACCTGCTACTGTGGAGAGTGGCAGACGGAGAGCTTAAAAATGGCGCCTGCTGGTGCGCTGTCCCCAGGAAATGTGCCAACAGGCCTGGCTCCTGAGGCCGATGCTTTAAGATTAGCAGATGGATCTCTGACATAAAGTCTGGCTACTTTTCAAACAGCTGCTTCTGCACTGGTCCTGGGGTGGTGAGTCTATGCAAGCCTTTTAAGAGGTATTTCTTAGGCTGCTACAGCTCTCTGGGTCTCCCAGTCACCTGCCCCGTTGCTTTGCAAAGCCAGATGTTCCTCAGGTACAGGTCTTAAAAGTTGGGGTGTCTGAGATGGGGTAGAACCCTTTGCTCCTCAGGGAGAAGGTCTGGGTTTGTGCATTCCCTCCCAGTTGTGGGTTGCTGTGCCGGGGGTGGATTTGTGGTGAAACCAAGCCTTGGCGTCTCCTACCCACCAAGATGTGACTCTTGTTTCTGGCTGTGAGGCAGCTGCTCAGCTGGTTTTCAGAGGAGACGAACCTGTTCCACACGTAGCTGTGGGTCTGGTGTGTCCGTGGCAGGGGGGCTCACAGTCTGGGTTTTGGTGGCCGTGCTGGGCTCTGTAGAATGTCCTCGCGTGTAGGACGTTGTAACCGTCGTCCCGGGGCACACCTTTGGCAGCTTACTCTTCAGCTGTTTGCTGTCCTTGTAACTTTTCTGTGAGATTTTTTTTTTGTTGAAATCACTTTGATACAGTGATTTCATGTCTAGCAATCTGTCCTAGGGAAATAATCAGAAACCTAAGCTAAGATTTATGTATAAAGCTCCCATGCTTTTTGTAGTATAAATGGTAAATAACCCGGTATCTATCAGGAAAATGGCCAACTTAGGTATATTTCTATTTTGCAGCAAGTAAAAATACTGTTTTGGAGCAATTTACTGCTGTAGGAAAATTCTGCTGCTGCGTCACTGAGAAAGATGCACCGCCAGGGCGGCCTGTGAGGTGTGTACCCGGCATGTCCGGAGTCCCGCGGGAGCGCCGAGACGCCAGCGCCGGTTGCTGCGCTGCTGGGGGTGGTTTCTTCTTTGTACACAGGAAGTTTTCAGAATTTCCAGAATGAGCATATATAATTTTCATAATCAGAATAAAAAAGCTAAAACAACCAGCGCATGACCCCGCTGTGTCTCCGGAAGCCTTTGGAGGCCTCTCGTGGTGTTCTGGGCGCATGGTGTCCCAGGATTTACCTCTGTTAGCCTCATTTGCTCCATTTACTTTCCTTTTTTGTAGCGAGAGAATTTATATTTTTTCTGACTTCAGAAAGGATTGCTTGCATTTTTCTGGAAACCTCAAGAAGTCAGAAAGGAAGGTGTATGTCCTTTAGTGTGTGTGCTTTTGTGTGTCCCTGCCTTACGCTGTTTCCGTGCTGACCCGTGTAGGTGTTCTCACAGCTGTCTTTCCTCAGGGGGCGTATTTTTGTGATTCACACTTTCTGGAGCGCTTTGGGGGTGGTTCCGACTGGTCCACTTGAAGACAAGGGCCCAAGAGGAGGCTCTGAGGGTAGAGACCTCGGTTCGGGGTATGAAGATAGCTGACGTGAACTTCTGTGAAAGCTTCAGGTGTCTTGTGGTGTTCGCAGGCTCCCACCTGAGCGCCTGAAGAGGTGCCGGGGAAACTGGGTGCAGGGGAATGTCTTTACGGCACACCTGTGCCAGGTGTGTGCAGTGCAGGGGTGTGAACTCAGCCACGTGTGACTCCGTGGCTGGACCTCACATGGGGACTAGGGCACGTTCCCCACCTTCCCTGGAGGTGTTCTAAGTGTCCCTGTAGGGCCACGGTGCCAGCTGGGGACTTGTGGCGGTGCGCACCACTGTGAATAAAAATTAAGCATCTGTAGAGAGGAAAAAAACCGTAGCTTGAAAGCACAGGTCTCTCTCCTGGGAAGAGCGCTGGCTGCACAGTCCCTCCCTCGGCAGATTCACGTGAGGTCAAGAGGGTTCAGGTCAGGAAATAACGTGTTCACTTTTAAAGCTCTCTGGGTAAGGGGATTTGGAAGATGGCACTTGCTTCCTGGGCTGGAGAGACCAATGTTGAATCATTTTGTTTGTTTTTGTATTAATATAACGAGTTTATTCCATTCCTTGAAAACATGGTTCAGTAGTAAAAAAAATTCTCAACCCCCAAAAGTTCTCTTTTTGTGAAGATAAAGGAGAAGAAAACAAGGTGAGAAAATATAAGAGGGAGAAGGAATTTGTATATTGACCTGGGGTGTCTTCAGGGATAAGGAATCTGGCATTAGAGACAGAAAGGAGAGTAGGTACACAGGTGTGGCATCAGAGTGTTGGGGGGCGACGGGTGACGTACAGGAAGTGCTTCTGCACGTCAGGACGTATGTGTGCAGGCTACCTGGTGTTCCGTCAGGGCTATGTTACATGTAGGCCAGCATATAACATGCTGCAGGAGAGTCCTGATGCCTGTTGGATGGGCTCTGGTCATTAAGGTCATTTACTCTGAGGCAAATCCTAGCACTCGCTAGGCAACCAGTTTTTGGAGTATTAGCTAATGGTTCTCAAGGCGTGATTCCTGAACTGGCAGGTTCCACATCACCGAGGAACTTGCCAGAAATGAAAAATTTCAAGCCCTACCCACAGATCTCCTGAATTCAAGTCTCTGGGGTGGGGGCAGTCAACTCTGGCCGATTCTGACACAGAACTGCAGTCGGGGCTTGAGACGTGGGAGAGCCCTCCAGCCTGTGTCAACGTACCTTATCCTCGTACAAGCTGGAAATCAGCTAAGTAGGTTCATATTTTCAATAGAAACAATACATGTTAAATCTTTTTTTCAAGTTTTTATTTAAGTTCCGGTTAGTTACCATATAGTGTAATATTAGTTTCAGGTGTAGTGTTTAGGGCTTCATATTAAATATTTTTGTGTATCGAAGAACTGGCTGCTAGTTCAGCCTTATTACGTCACTTTCAGGTGAACTGTTAGAGCACTGTGACTGATTTTTAGTGTTGCGACGAACACCTCAGCGCACCAATTCCTGCTGTGAATACGTTTTCTCCAGCAGAACAGCCTGGTGCCGCCCGTGCTGGCAGCTCTCTCTCTTCACGTGTAGACCACCAGGGCTCATACTTGCATCAGAGCTTTTGTTCGCTCGTTTGTTGGTCCATTTATATATTTTTAAAGGACAATCTCCATTTTACTTTTTTCCAGAGACAGTTTTTCTTCAGGCCTTAAGGACTTAGCTCCTTACACAGGCTTTGGTGGAAGGCGTAGGGTAGCGCCTGAGGGCCTGAATAGGGGTGGGGGAGTTCCGACCTTGGTGCCTCAGGGGAGTGGCTCCCGGGTCCCTTGCCGTAAATGGCGGGCTGACCCCGTAATGTAGTTTCACATGCAGCTCAGGAACACACAGGCGTCGAAGAGACTCACTTCCAAAATGTCCCTGATGGTGGCGGCCTCTTCTGTGTTCCAAATAATGAACTTTAAAAAAAAAAAACTATTTTGAGAGAGAGAGCATGTGCGAGAGCCAGGAAGGGCAGAGAGATGGGGGGAGACAGAATCCCAGGCAGGCCATGCACTGTCAGCGTGGAGCCCCACGGCAGGGCTCGATCTCACAAACTGTGAGATCACGACCTGAGCTGAAACCAAGAGTCGGGTGCCTAATGACTGAGTCACCCAGGTGCCCTTGAGTAATGAACTTCTTAATGGCCTTGTCCGGGACATGCAATGGGTACAGCTGGAGCAGCAGATAGGCTACATGCAGCCGTGGCCCTTTTCTGCCACGACTGTTACTCCTTTTCTTGATCATCTTGGGAACAAGGGCCTGAGAGATATATCACAACTTCTAAAAAAAAAAAAAAAACATTTGATGGAGACGTGACGATAACTTCATGGCCTTCTGCTGGCAGACTTACCTCATATTTTACCTAAACTGGATTAAAAATTTTTTTTTAATGTTTGCTTACTTGGGGGGTGGGGAGAGAGCGAGCGAGCGAGCGAGTGTGAGCACAAGCGGGGGAGGAGCAGAGACAGAAGGAGACACAGAATCCGAAGCAGGCTCCAGGCACTGATCTGTCAGCACAGAGCCCGACGTGGGGCTCAAACTCACAAAGTGTAAGATCATGACATGAGCTGAAGTTGGACGTTTAACTGACTGAGCCACCCAGGCGCCCCTGGATTTTTTAACTATCCGCATTTTTCAACTTGCCGTGACACCCATTCCCCCTGTGCGATCACTTTGTGTAATACTGCAAAATGCTACATAACTGCAGATTCATGGACAGTCTCATCAGCCTCTCTGAACAGCACACATGCCCTGGCTTGGCACTGTGGATGACTGGGTCAGGGAGGCGTGCCCTCCCCAGATGTAAGCCGGGTGTGTGTGCCCAGCACGGGATTGAGCCCTGCATCTCCAGCTCCATGACCGTCCAGCTTTTGAGTTTCCCCAACTCTGAACTGGGACAGGGTTGCCACAGCTGCATGTCATTGAAAGGGTTAAGCTGATGAATGCCTGTAGAAAGCACATTTCTTCCAGGAATTCTTGGTGCTCACTGCTATCACCCTAACACTTGCAATGCCTGAATGAGCAGATCATGATGCTATGCGCTACGTTTAGTAATGTCAGAATGATGACGCGTTAATGGCAATTTTGCAAACCTGGGTATATTTGAGAAAAGGTGTATGGTAAGCATTTGGAAAGTCTTTTTCAAAAGGACTTAAAAAGAAGTTTCGAGACCTAAAACACATCTATCTCCCATCAAATACAACTATAACTGGTTATCTGGAATGACTTGCTGCCTGCTTGAGCTTCAGCCCATTTTGTCATCTGTAAAAGGGACAAGGCTCCTCCTTGCCTCATGGAGCACGTTTGCAGATTAAGTGAAAATTAAGGCACATGACAGGCAGCGGGTAAATACTGGAGGCGTTCCATTCTGAGGGCAGGCTTCTCTCTGCTCATCATTAATTGCTAATTTCTCCAGTATTTAGAACACCAGTGAAAAGTATCATTAAATGTAAAGAAAGAGTTTTTATTCTTCGATATATAAAACCAACAAAACTTTAATGTGTAATACAACATAGATTTTTTTTGTTTTTTGTTTTTTTAAAGAAAATGGCAGAAGTAAAGATATGGGTACAAAAATACATGCAAGCAGCTGTTCCAAGAAATTCAGAACTCCTACCATTACAAACAACAGCATACACATCTTGGAGTGGTAGGCTTTTTTTTCTTCTTTCCCTAAAAAATTATTCACATTTGCTTAATTTAAAACATGGTAAGAAGTATAACTTTCCTTCTTGGTAACAGATCCAGTTACTCAACAAGATATTACAAACCCAGCAACAACTCATTGTAATAATAAAAGAATATTTCATTTGTGATAGTAACTAGCATTAGAGTTTTGGTTCTACAATACTTATTGTAGTTAAAAAAAAAAACCCCACTTCTGACTGCTTGGATGCCAGAAAAGACGCTCATACAGCTCAGGAGCCCGTGGATTTGGGTGTATTTGGATTCTCACCCTCTGCCTCAAAGGGAAAGCATCTTTGGTCTTCCCTGTGCTTAGGAACACGAGGAACAGTGACCCTGGCATACAACTAAAATCCAGCAGAGCTGCAGGAAATCACAACTGCTCAGTAAAAGCTATTTCTGCCTAATAAATAGTTTCCAAGGGAAAAATTATTTGCTTTTACACTGAAGTCGAGAAAAATGAAGATGCTGAGATACTGTTTTCCATCTGTTAGCAGCCTGACATCCATGAAGTCAGGACAGTTTTGTGGCTGACCAGTAGGGGGTGCTGGACCACAGGAGAAGCAGCCGTCTGCTCCCCCCAGGGAAGGCATCCTAAAAAAATATTTTTACTTGTATTTATACGAAAGCTTTATTTGGTCAAAGTTTAGTTCTCAAAGTATAACATTTTATCCTCCACATTGGACTCAAACAAAATACACTTCATATAAAATCGGGTCAAACATGAATAAACCTATAAAATTACTAAATATATAAATATTGCTGGAAGATCAAAGGGGAGTGATAATGCATTTACTGTGTTAAAAATCAGTAAGTTCCACGTGACTTAATTTAAAACAAAGATAACAGAAACCAGACATCCAAAGGACTCTGAGCTTTCAGAGGCCCGCCCGTGGTGTGTGGTCGGCTTCGCCATCATTTCCTCGGAAAA
>NW_027527956.1:9084242-9105987 GCF_008692635.1 Crocuta crocuta
AAAAAATGTCAAAAATTGCCCTCAGATTCAGTCGATCCACAGGAAGACTAGTTTTTATCTCCGAGTGAATGGGGGCTTTTGGTCACGAAAGTAATGCTGAGCGTCACCTTCCAATCTGCACAGCAAGTTGGGCCCCGGAGGCCCCGCAGGTGCCCGGCCGCGGGCGAGCTTTTCCGGGGCTGCTTGGGAGTCGGCACCTGCTCGGCTACCTGAGGCTCAGTCTGCGGGACAGGCCAGCGCNTGGGAAACACGAATCTACTTTCAGAAAGTAAGTTTAAAGCTTCACTTACGAAAGGAATTTAAAAGCGCAGTGTTTGCTGCGCCTGGCCGGACCCCTTCTGCCACTTCCTTCACGAAAGTGCTGGGCCCGGCGCCGGCTGCGCCCCGACTGCGCGAGGGTGCGGCTTCGGTGGAGACCTTCTAGAAACACAGGCGTATCCGAGCGTCCCGCCCAGGAGCCGGGTCGCCGTNTGACCTGGTCCAGCGTCTTCCCGGCCACCTCGATGCCGTTCACCTCCAGGACCTCGTCGTCCACGGCCAGCAGCCCCGTGCTCTCGGCCAGGCCGCCGGGCACCATGCGCGAGATGAAGATGCCGGGCACCTTCTCCAGGCCCTGCGGGGCCACGCGCACGCTCGTGCCGTCGCGGATGTAGAAGCCCAGCGGCTTCTGGCAGCCGTGCCTGTAGAGCCTCACGCGGCGGTGCGTCTCGGGCAGGATGTCCACGTCGATGATGGAGGACACCGGGCGGAAGTCGCGCGGCAGGCCNAGGCTAATTCCCTACAAGTCTCGCCCGTCCGCGCAGGACTTCGCTTTTTTGGAAAGACTCAACCTCTAGGATGATCTGCTGGTGTAACGTTCACAGCTGTTTCCCTGAGCCCACAGGATCTGGCATCAGTTGACCCAACTGTGTTGGCCACACAGTTCAAGTCCAGTGGACTCCCTACAGTCAGCTCTGGAACCCTCCAAAACCACCCCCACACAACCGACAAAATGACCGGAAGGTGACGAGGCAGGAATGAAACTACGATAGAGAGAATTAACAATAGATGGAAGGTTGAAAAGTGCCTGATTGGATTCTGGGAAGACAGCTAAGCAGGGGCCCCGGGAACCTCTCCCCCCAGACGACACAGCGGGGGCAGAACCCGTGTGACGGAGCTGCCTCGGAGCTGTGGGCCAGGCCGAAGGCCTGCAGCGGGTCCGGGGGAAGGAGCCAGTTTTGGTCGATTCCAGCTCTCAGCACGGAGGCACCTACCCGTCCCGCACCCCAGCCACGTGGCAGGCAGCCTGCAGAAGCCGGGGGGACACACAGGACCCGGTCCCTCCAGACGGCAGGACGCGGTGCTCGGAGCACACAGGCGCAGACACAGAGCTGGCGGCCACCGCCGTCGCCCCTCCAGCTCCAGCTCCAGCGACTTCAAGGGAGGGACGGGCGAGTGCCTATCATCCCCCTTCTGTTTTTCACTTTCCCCCTTTTGGGAGCCACACATTAAAGACCAGGACACTGAAAAACGGCTGCCTACACGGGGAAATCGGGAAGTGACTGGGCGCTCAAGGGAAGGCTCAGAGAAGACATTACGTCCACACCTGAGGCTGACACCCCGCACAGAGCCCGCAACAAGGAAAAGAACAACGACAAAACAGCAGCCCCTGGGGAAGGGGAGGGTGTGATTTCCAGAGTAAGCGCATCGTGAGACTCGAATGCCCAGCGCTCAGCAAATCACAGGGCACATGAAGAAACAGGAGACTTTGGCGCATTGAAAGGAAAAAGATAATTCAACAGAGTCCGTCCAATGTCAGATCTACCAGACAGACTTTAAAGCCACTGTTTTGAGATATCAAGGACCTGGAGAGGGACAAAGAAGACAACGTGTGAACTACCGACAATGAGAAAGAAAAGCCAACAAATAACCAAAAGGAAATTCTGGAGCTGAAATTACAGTAACTGAAATGAAAAATTCACCAGATATTTCCCTAAGAAAGACCCAAGGTCAGATCTACTAGACAGACTTTAACACAGTTGCCTTGGGACCTTGGGGAAGATGGTGGAGGAGAAGGATTCTGAGCTCACCTCCTCCCACAGACGCAGTGAATACACCCAGGTACCCTCTACATATAATGCAAGGCAATCTGAGAACAGCCTGAAGCTAGTACAATGGCTCTTCCACACCCGAGGACAGAAAGAAAAAGCCACACGAAGAAGGACAGGAGGGGCAAAGACTGAGTCAGGAAACAAACCCCTGGCATGTGAGAGAGGTATCACAGATGCAGAGGGGCTGTCATACTCTCTAAGGAGTAAGGGGATCAAGCCCCATGGGCACCCATGGTCCTGGGGACCTGCACCAGGAAGATGAATACCTATAATATTTGGCTTTAAAAATCAGCAAGGCTTAACCCTGGGAACTTTGAAAATCAGTGGAGCCTAATTCCAGGAAAGCAACAAAGAAATCAAAGAGGAAATAAAATTCTCTGGAGACAAATGAAAATGGAGACACAATAGTTTTTTTTTGGATGCAAAAATAGTTCTAAGAGGGAAGTTTATAGCAATATAGGCCTACCTCAAGAAACAAACAAAAACAAGCAAACAAAAACATCTTGGGCGTCTGAGTGGCTGAGTCAGTTGAGTGTCCGACTTTGGCTCAGGTCATGATCTTGTGGTTTGTGAGTTCAAGTCCCACATTGGGCTCTGTGCTGACAGCTCGGAGCCTGCTTTGGATTCTGTGTCTCCCTTTCTCTCTGCCCCTCCCTGGCTTGTGCTCTGTCTCTCAAAAATGAATAAATGTTTAAGAAAAAAAAGAGACAAAAAAAGTCTCAAACAATCTACCCTTACATCTAAAAAAGACTATAAAAAGAACAAAGCACAATATTAGCACAAGGAAGGAAATAATAAAGATCAGGTAAAAATAAATGAAATAGAGACCAAAAGACAATAGAAAAGGTCAATGAAACTAAGAGCTGTTCTTTGATAAGATAAGCAAAACTGATAAACCTTTAGCCAGACTCATCAAGAAAAAAAAGAGAACTCATGTAAATAACATTAGAAATGAGAGAATTTAAAACTGACATCACAGATATCTAAAGGATTATAAGAAATTACTATGAAAATTTTTTTGCCAACAAATTGAACAACCTAGAAGAAATGGATACATTCCTAGAAACACACAATCTTCCAAGACTGAATCAGGAAGAAACAGAAAATCTGAACAGACTGATTACTGGGTAATAAAATTCAACTGATAGTCAGAAAACTCCTGACAAACAAAAAATTCTAGGACCAGATGGCACAAGTGAATTCTACCAAATATTTTATATTTAATTTAGTATTTTATTTTGTTATGTTACTTCAGACAGAGTATGAGCAGGAGAGAGGGGTAGAGGGAGAGAGAAAATCCTAAGCTCCAAGGTGAGCAAGGAGCCCATTGTGGGGTTCAATCCCATGATCCTGGGACCACGACCTGAGACGAGAACAAGAGCTGGATGCTGAACCGATTGTGCCACACAGGCGCCCCTCTACTAAACGTTGATTTATTTTTTATTAAAAATTTTTTTTAATGTTTTATTTCTGAGAGAGAGAGAGAGACAGCATGAGCAGGGACTGTCAGAGAGAGAGAGGGAGACACAGAATCTGAACCAGGCTCCAGGCTCTGAGCTGTCAGCACAGAGCCCGACGTGGGGCTCGAACCCACGAACCGCGAGATCATGACCTGAGCCGAAGTCGGACGCTTAACCGACTGAGCCACCCAGGCGCCCCAATCATTAACATTTCTCATCAGAAACTGGAGGCCAGGAGGAAGTGGGCCGATACATTCAAATAACTAGAAGAAAATAACTGCCAACGAAGAATCCTGTATCCAGCAAACTGTCTTTGCTAAGTGAGGGAGAAATTCACACACTCCCAGATGAATAAAAGCTGAGAGAGTCTCTATGACTAGACCTGCCCGGCAAGAAATGTTCCAGGGAGTCTTGCAGGTGAAATGAAGGACAACTAGACAGCAACTTGAAGCTGTGTGAGAAATAAAGATGTGAATCAAGGTAAATACAGGGCTATTATAAAAGCTAGTGTTATTATAACAATAGTCTGTAGGGGCTCTTTTTGTTGCTACATGATTTAAGAGACTAATATATTGAAAGGATAAAAATTATTTGTTTAAAAGCTGGTATTATTGTAACTTTGGTTTGTAACATCAAATTCTGTTGTCTACACAGCATAAAAGATTCATGTACTTACAAGGGCTACAGGTTACATTTTCGGGCTCACACGTATCATGTAATTTTGTGACACCAACAACTGAGAGCGGTGGGGATGGAGCTGTGCTGTTACCAAACTTCTGCTTCTATAAATCAGTATTAGATCCTTTGCGAGTTAGATGTAATCTCTCCTGTAACCACCAAGAAAGTTACTATAGCACTGACACAAAGGACACTAAGAAGGGATTTAAACGTTTCACTACAAAAAAAATTAACACAAAAGAAGAGAGGAATGCAAGCCAGGAGGGACAAAAAGGCTATGGGACTTGGAGAGAACAAACCGCATAGGGCAGAAGTCCCTTCTTAGCAGCAGTTACCTTACATGTAAATGAACTAAGCTCTCAAATCAAAACACGGGTTGGCAGAATGAGTGAAAACACATGATCTCACAATATGCTCTCTTGACCAAAGACTCTCTGTGACCCAATGACACGAACAGGTAGAAAGTGCAAGGAAAACGAGGTTCCATGTAAATAATAACCAAAGAAGAGCAGGAGTGGTTCTACCAATATCAGACGAAATAGACTTTAAATAAAAGAGGTTACATAAGGGGCGCCTGGGTGGCTTAGTCGGTTGAGCGTCCGACTTTCGCTCAGGTCATGATCTCGCGGTTTGTGGGTTTGAGCCCCGCGTCGGGCTCTGTGCTGACTGCCAGCTCAGAGCCTGGAGCCTGTTTCGGTCTGTGACTCCCTCTCCCTCTGACCCTCCCCTGCTCACGCTGTCTCTCTCTCTCTCTCTCCTAGAAATAAATAAAAATATTAAAAAAAAAAGAGGTTACATAAGACAGGATATTATATATTAATGAAGGCTTCAACAGAGCAAGAAGATATAACAATGACAAACATTTACACACTTAGAGACCATTGAAAGATATGTAGCAAAGCCTGACACAACCGAAGGAGGAAACAGTTCTAAAATAACAGCTGGAGACTCCAATACCCCCCTCATAATAAAGAATACAAAAACCAGACAAAATAAATAAGCAAACAGAATATAACACAATAAGCCAACTAGATCTGATAGATACATACAGAACACTCCACCCAACAAGAAGAGCGTACTTGATTTCCTCAAGTGCACCTGGGACATTTTCCAAAATAGACCAAATGTTAAGCCTCAAATGAAGCTCAATAGACTTTAAAAGATAGGTATCATACAAAGTATCTTACCTGACCACAGCATGATGAGGTAGAAATCAATAGCATAAAGAAAACTAGAAAATTCACTAAAATGTAAGAACTAAACAACATTTTGTAACAACCAATGGCTCAAAGAAGAAATCACTGGGAAATGAGAAAATACTAACAGATGAATGAAAACAAAAACACAACATACCAAAACTCATGGGATGCAGCAAAAGCATGCTGAGAAGGAAACTTCTAGCTATAAATGCTTTGCATTAAAATCAAGAAAGATCTCACATCAATGACTTAACTTTACAACGTAAAGAACTAGAAAAATAAAAACAAGTTATACTCAAAGCTAGCAGAAGGAAGGAAATAATGATTAGAGATATGTGAAGTACAGAATGGAAAAACAATAGAGAAAATCAATGAAAGAATTTGGTTCTTCCAAAAGACCAATAATATTGATGAACCTTTAACTAAATGGACTAGGAAAAAGAGAAAACATGGGGCGCCTGGGTGGCTCTGTCAGTTAAGCATCCGACTTTGGCTCAGGTCATGACCTTGCCAAAGGTTTGAGCCCCATGTCGGGCTCTGGGCTGACAGCTTGGAGCCTGAAGCCTGCTTTAGGTTCTGTGTCTCCCTCTCTGTCTGCCCCTTTTCCACTCGAATGCTCTCTCTCTCTCTCAAAAATAAATAAAAAAGACTAAAATTACTAAAATCAGAAATTAAAGTGGGGATATTGCTACCATTTCTACAGAAAGGAAATAGATTTTAAGTACTATGAGCAATTGCATGCCGACAAATTGGGTAACCTCAATGGACAAATTTTTTCTAGAATCATATAAGCTACCAAGGCTGAATTCTGAAGAAATACAAAATCAGAATATATCTGTAAATAGTAAGGAGATTGAATCAGTGATCAGCACTCTCAACAAAGAACAGCCCTGGACCTGATGGCTTTACTGATGAATTCAGCCAAACATTAAAGAAGAAATAATACTAAACTTTTTCCAACTTTTCCAAGAATTCTAAGACGACAGAATATTTCCTAACTAACTCTAAGGCTAGCATTACTCTGATACCCAAGCCAGACAAAGACAGCACAAGGGAAAAAAGCCCACAGACCAATATTCCTTATTATCACTGATGCAAAAATACTCCGCAAAATACTTGCAAGCAATGTGTAGCAGTATATTGAAAGGATTATACACCATAACCTAAGTGTGAGTATCCCCTGGAATGCAAGGGTGATTCAACACACAAAAATCAATGTGACGTACCATATCAACAAAATGAAGGGGAAAACACATGATCATCTTGATGCAGAAAAAGCGCTTGACAAAAATACAACACCCTTTCATTATAAAAACACTCAACAAAAAAGGTCTAAAAGCAAACTGCTTGCACATTAGAAAATCTACATATGAAAAATTCAGAGCAAACATAATACTTAATGGTGGGGGGAAAAAAAAAAGCTTTTCCTCTAAGAGCAGGAAGAGGCATAACTGCTGCTTTCCTGACTTCTGTTCAACACAGCACTGGAATCCCTTCCTAGAGAAGTTAGGCAAGAAAAAGAACTGAAACACAACCAAATTGGAAAGGAATAAGTAAAATCATCTGTTTGCAGATGATCTGATCTTAAATGTAGAAAATGCTAAAGACTCCATAAAAAAGGTATTAGCTCTAATAAGTGAATTCTGCAAAGTAACAGGATAGAAATCAACATACAAAAAGCAGTTTTTCATAAATGAGCAATGAATGATCTGAGGAGGAAATTACAAAACAATTCCATCTAACATGGCATTGAAAAGAATAAAATATTTAGGAATTAACTTAGCCAAGGAGGTGAAGACTTGTACCATGAAAACTACAGAACACTGCTGAAAGAAGTTAAGACATAAATAAATGGCAGGGGCGGGGGGCGCCTGGGTGGCTCAGTTGGTTGGGCGTCTAACTCTTGATTTCAGCTCAGGTCATTATCTCGGGGTCGTGGGATCAAGCCCCATTTGCTGAGCATGGAGCCTGCTTAAGGTTCTCTCTCTTCCTCTCCCTCTGCCCCTTTCCCCTCCTCAAAAATATTTTTAAAAAGACCTAAATAAATGGAAACACATCCCATGATCATGGACTGGGAGACTTATTGTTAAATGTCAATATTACCCTAAGTGCTGTACAGATTCACTGGAATTTTTATCAAACCCCAATGGCTTTTTTTTTTGCACTGAGACAGTGAAACCCATCCTAAAATTCATATTGAATCTCAAGAAATCCCAAATAGCGCAAATAATCCTGAAAATGAAGAACAAAACTGGAAGAGCTGTACCTCTTGATTTGAAGACTAACCACAAAGCTATATTAATCAAAAAAGTGTAGCTCTGGGATGAAGGCAGGTAAACCAGTGGAACAGAACAGCCCACGAGTGAGCCCTCACAGATATGGTCAGTGGGGAAAGAAGTGTCTTCTCAACAAATGGGGTTGGGAAAATGGATATCCGTATGCCTACTTAATGCCATACACACAAATTTAAAAAAAGATCAAAGACCTAAATGTTAAGACCTCACACTGCTTCTAATGTTAAGAGAAAATACAGGAGAGGCACCTGGGTGGCTCAGTCGGTTAGGCGTCTGACGTCGGCTCAGGTCATGATTTCGCGGTTCGTGGATTCGAGCCCCGCGTCGGGCTCTGTGCTGACTGCCAGCTCAGAGCCTGGAGCTGCTTCGGATTCTGTGTCTCCCTCTCTCTCTGACCCTTCCCTGCTCACGCTGGCTCTCTCTCTCTCTCAGAAATAAATAAAACATTAAAAAAAATTTTTTTAAAAAGAAAATACAGGAGAAAAGCTTCATAATATTGGATGTAGCAGTGATATACTGGAATTGACACCAAAGGCACAGGCATCAGAAGAAAAAAGACAAGTTAGATTCATGCAAATTTTAGACACTTTGTGCATCACAAAGTGTGGACAACAGAGTAAAAAAAAAAAAAGGTAGCCCACAGAGTGGGAGACAGTGTTTGCAAATTGTGTACCTTATTGGGATTAATATTCAGAATATAGAAAAAACTCACAAAACTCAGTAACAAGATCTCAATTCAAAAATGGGAAGAGTTCACAATCTATACAAATACCACATAACTTCTGTATATCTAGTATACACATATTGTACACCAGCAGCACACCCGAATGGCTGTAATGTTATATGTTGACCACACCTCAGTTTAAAAAACCCAGTTGTGGTAATGGCAACAACAACAACAAAAAGGCAAAGGATTTGGACATTTCTCCACAGAAGATACACAAATGTTCACGAAACACCAGAAAGATGCTGAACGTCACTAATAATTAGAGAAATGCTCATAACATCATTATTTAATAGCTGAAAAGTGGAAGCAACCTAAAATGGGGTTTATCCACACAGTGGAATATTATTCAGCCTTTAAAAGGAAGGCAGTCCTGACACCTGTTTGACATGAGCCACATGGAGAACATGACGCTTGGGGGTGCGAGAGTCACAGGAAGACAAATCCTGTGTTGTTTCACCCACGTGAAGTCCTCAGCAGAGTCATGGCCACACAGACAGAAAGCAGGGTGGTGGGGCAGGAGCAGGGGAGTTTGTGTTTACTGGGGACTGCGTTTCAGTTTTGCAGATGAAAGACTGGATGGACGGTAGTGATGGGGGCAGGGACTCCTACGTGAAAAAATTGTTATGATGGAAAATTTTACGAGCATTTTATGACAATAAAAAATGGGAACAAAATCCAAAAAACTCTCCTAGGTGACAGCACTGCATGTCCCCTTCTTTGCCTTCAAAGGAAGCATTCCAGCCGGGTCGCCAGGTGTCACCTGGGTAGACTCAGGGTGGGAGCAGCCAGTGACCATCACTCCCTTTAATCTTCCGCGGTTCGGATTTTCACGGCTGCACATGGCCAGGGACAGAGGTGCGCCAGTGTTATAAGCAAACACTCCGCGCTGGGAAGGGGAAGCCCTGGGGCCGCTAGCAGGTGGGTGTGTGCTCTGGCTGCCCTGGAGGGGTGGGGGGTCCCTGTAGTGCACGGGGTCCCCCACCGGGCCACGGTCGTGCCTCTGTGTTCCCACTGCCAACCTGGGGTGGGGGACGTCCCAGGTGCCAGGAGCTTTTGCGGGGACAGGAGGCTGGCCTCAAGGGCTCCTTGAACTTAGCCTGTTGAGTGTCTAACAATGTTCTACCCGGTTCCTCTTTCACTTGTAAATCAGATTCCATTCTTTTTCTAGGTTAATCAGAAGTGAGCACCCAGGAGTGGAGTGTTTGCCCCCAGCAGTGTAACCGAAGACGTGCCTAGAATCATCGGCAGAGAAAGCGAGTCGTTCTTCCTTCTTTTCGGTCAGTATTTGACCGGAGGCGGCAGGTGGGAAGCAAGCAGGGAAGGCGGGGCCCATGGACGTCCGGCAGGAGCTGGCGCAGGTGGAGGAAGCCCGGGGCGGCCCTGCACCCTCCCCACACCCCCTCCTGGGGCCCGGGGCGTGTGGTGCTCTGCCCTCCGTGGGCCGTGGTGACGTGTAACAAAGGCCAAGGGCAGTCGTTCACCAACCAGGGGTCGCTGTCGGGAGCTTAACCTTAAGTGACATTTTCAAAAGTTGAAAGCAGAGGAAGGAAACAGGCAGGTGGCATTTGGGAGCCTGAAGGAAGCATCTCCTCGGGGCAGAAGGACATCGCTTTGTGTGCTTTCCTCTCTTGTAGGTCGATACGCGCACACGCACACGCACACACCCAGCCTTGGGCTCCCCGGCGGAAGCACTTCTGGGACAGGAGGAGGGCGGCTTGCGGCCCCACGCGTGTCCGTGCTTCCCGNGGGGCGCTGGGCCACGGCCGCCGGCAGAGCCCCTGCGAGGGCCCATCCGTCACCTTCTCTCCAAAATGGGTCATTCTTCTCTTAGTTCCAGGAGCCAGATACACCCTTCCCAGGTGTGAGTCCACCGGTCGATGGATCACACCATCCGCGAGTTCTTGTCATTTCTCATCCACTCGGATCAGGGCCAGGAGTTCTGAGAAAAGGTAGCTTTAAAAATCGTATTTGTGGCACCTGGACACGGTCTGCGTCCCCCGCAGGTGCGTCTGCTGCCTTGTTCCTTCAGGTGCGGGCGGTTCCGCTGCGCGGGGGGCAGCACCGGCCGCTCCGAGCCCCACAGGCTCAGCAAGTGCTCGCTCAGGGCCAGGAGCCCCTGCGCTGAGGAAGCCAGGAACACCCGCTGCCCCGGATCAAAGTGTCTGGGAGACGCCCCGGGCGGAGCCGGGGCAGGACGCCCTCTGGGGTAACAGGGTGGGATGCGACCCAGGGCCTGGGGCAGAGTGGGCTCCCTCGGACTGGAAACTGAACCCCAACAAGCGCATCTGCTCCTCAGGGGCGGGCCGACTCCAGGTGGGGCCCATGCAGGAAATGGCAGTTCCCGGCCCGGGGCCTTGCAGCGTCTGGGTGGATACGCGGTCCTGGCTGCAGGCGCCCACCAGCCCACACCCCTTGTGGAAGGTGCGCCCCGCCCAAGGCTGTTTATTCAAGGAGGGGTGGGGCCGGGCTGGTGCTCCAGAGACCCAGCCCTCAACCAGACACTGGGCAGCTGGATGTGGGGGGGAGTGGGGGGCAACCGGGCTACTTCCGGGCCAGGAGAGACAACAACCGCGTCTCTGGCTGTGAAGGACTTGAGCACAAACATGGGGGGTGGGGTGGGGTGGGGAGGAGGCGGCCAAGTGGGAGGGCAGACATGGCCTGAGTCCCTCTCTGTTCACACAGCCGGCCCACAGACCTGGAGCTGCAGCAGACCCCCTCGCCCCCAGGCTGGCTTGTCTTTGAGCCTCAGTTTACCCGACTTCGATGGCATATTCCCTCTTGCAGGCCTGGACGTGGCTCAGCCTCTGTGTCACCAGGGCAGGGCCCATGGGTGAGCGGGCACTCCGAGCGTGGTGCATGACTGACCAGACTGAGCTCCAGGGTAGGCCCGGACGCCAGGGCACAGAGGAAGAAGATGAAACGGGGTCACTAAGGCAGACCTCCGGACAGCAGCAGAAGCAGGTGTAGAGACCTCTGCTCCCGGAGGAGGCATGCGTCTCCCACCCTCTGCTGAATCCAACTGAAACCCTGGACTCGACGCGTGATAGTCACATGAAGAGACACTGAGGAGCAAGAAGGCAGACGGCGGGGGCGGGGGGGGGGTGGCGCTTGAGCCCCAGCTGTTCTGTGCTTTTCCGTTCAGACATCCCAACTGTCCCAAACGAAAACCAACATGAGCCAGAAAGGAGCAGCTTGAAAGAGAAACTTTTAGACCCTGACCGCCCCACCCCATCCAAACACGACCGACAAATGCAGCTACAATTGACAGCAAGGGCTGAGTGAGGAGCCCTGGTGGGGTGAGCAGAGGCCACGAGAGGCCTGGATATCCGCCCTGTGCCCGAGTGTAAAGTGGACAGTCCCCTGGGATCAACTGGAACCCCTTCCCGCCAGTAGCAAGGAGCCGCAGGCAGGCTAAACGTGAGTCCACATGAACACGAACACAGAGCTCGGCCAAGCACGTGAGATAAAGAAGAATCAGGCGAAGGGGCGGGGCAGAGCAGACGCTCAGTGACAAAATGGTGACCCACCAGGACAGGCCCGCGCGTGCGCAGCGCCATGGAGTAGCAGCGTGTGTGGACCAACCTCTGCACGTGGAACTGGGTAGGGTCCACAGGGGGTCCGCAGGAGGCCCCACGGTACCATGACCGGCAGGGCCCAGCCGGCATTTCCGGAACAGCCACCCACAGCGAAGTACAGGCTGTGTTCAAGTTCCCACGGGACGCACGTGGGACAGGCCACTTTCTGCCACCGCAGGCCTCTTACAACCTGAAATCCTGCCGCGTGTTTTCTGAGGGCCTCTCTGATTCCTGAGCTCAATGTGGAGATTGGTACAGAGACACCACTGGAAGACTTCCAAACACTCGGGAAGAACACCCTTCTAAATAATCTCCAAGGAAGAACCCAACACCCAACAGGGTGAAAGTGACGCACAGCCCAGGGTAGGGTGAAGGACGGCACCCGGGGTGGGGTGAGCACCAGCACCCCGCGGTCAGTGCTCTGGGGCCCCATGCCTCACAGCCCCGGACAGACAGAATGAAGGAGATAATAGAGACAGGAAGTGAGTTCATGAAGCTGAAACAACAGAAAAATCAAGGAAAGTAAGAGCATGGTCTTCCTGTTGGTCTGATTGGGGTGCAGTCATCCTGTGGCCCTTCCCCCCCAGGTCCTGGACCCTTCCCCAGTGGCGCTGGGCCCTTCTCCATTGAGAAGAGCCACGGGCTGAGGAGGTCCTGGGCCACTGGCGCTTCACGTGTCCCCATCTGCACTCCAGGCCCGTTGGGGCCTGCCCACCGCCTGCATTTCTCCAGTGCTCATTCTGCCAAGTGTGTCTTCCAGCTTTGCTGGGGCCTCTCCTCCCCATCTGCCTTACGCGCTCACCGGGCCACCCTAAGATCCCGCCACGCCAAGTCCAAGCGACTGCCAGCACATGTGCTCTCTTCCTGGGAGCTGCAATCTGTCAAACTTCAAGGGGCAACCCCACCATATTTTCTCTTCTTGTCTAAAGGGCTATATAGCTTATAGCTTTCATATCTGAGTGTTTCTTGCAGGGCCCATGTTGTTCTCTACCAGCATCATGCGTGAGTATTGGGTCCACAGGGAGAGCACCGAGCCGCTGGCTCCTGGGGTGCTGGACACAACAGAGGGGCCTCGTTACCCAGCTGACAACGGTGTAAAGTACAATTCCAGCCAACTTCACATTTTAATAAATGCTCTGTTGTAATGGAGTTGAAATGCTAACCTCTTCAAGCTGGGAGAAAACATTATCATTTGTCATTTCCACTTATTTCCTGAGTGACAAAGCTACCACTTTGTCACCGTCTTGACTTGTAAACAAATGCTGACTCTTCCCGTGTTTCTCCTCTGAAATGAAGGTGGTCCTGCCAACAGAGGTCCGCACAGCACACCGCCCGGGCCCCTGAAGCCGCGTGGTCAGCCTGGCGCTGGTCATTAACTACTGTGTTCCTGCTGTTAGCCACACCCACCCCAAATAACACGCGCCCAGCAGTGCCAGCCGGGAAACCCCGCTTCATTCTGCAATGAGCTGGTGCGGTCTGGGGGCAGGGGTGCGTGTGGCAGGTGCCACTGACCCGACCCACCTCCACAGCCTGCTGGGCACTGGGAAGACTCTTTGTCTTGGTGGAAGTTCTGGACTTAGGTTTATTTTTAATTTTTTTAACATTTATTTATTATTGAGAAATAGAGAGAATGAGCAGGGGAGGGGTAGAGAGGGAGACATTGAATCTGAAGCAGCTCCAGGCTCTGAGCTGTCAGCACAGAGACGATGTGGGGCTTGAACCCACGAACCCTGAGGTCACGATCTGAGGGGAAGTTGGACACCTAACCGATGGAGCCACCCAGGTGTCCCTGGACATAGGTCCTTTTGAGACAGGCAGAAAGCTGGCGAGAAGGCCAGGGTGCTGTGTGGTCTCAGCTCAGGTGAGTTATTAGTGTTTTTAGGGTTTTGAGCTGTGTGGTACTCTCAGTTCATTAGACTTGCTCTTTCTACCAATTCAAGTACAGAAATACCAACTATTTTTCAGATTTACGTGACTGCAAGTCGGAAAGCTGTTCTAACAAAAGCCAGTCCGTACTTCCAAATAATGCACATTTTTGGTTTAAACACTATTAGCTCCATGCAGAAAGCATATCAGCATGAAGGTGCAGATTTCTGAGTTCCTTAGCCATCCTGACCTTTTTTGTGCATGATTTTGGTTTTGACAGTTTTCCTTGGACAACATATTGTACATTGTAGTTTTTCAACATTAAGATTGTTAATCTGTTTTAAATGATATGATATTCTCTCTGTACCAGGTAAGTAGTTGAAACTGAACACTGGTATTATCAAATTAAATGCACGTACTACACACACTTTCCCCTCCATTTGAATCTAAAGACCAACAATTTCTATGGTCAGCAGTTAATCACGACCTCCCTGTTTAGGTCCTGACCCTGGAGCCACCCTTCCATCAGGAGATTTTTAATTAGTTGCCAGGTAAGAAAGCACACAACTTCTCAGCGGCAGTTTCTTATTTAACAACGAAGTATTGCTTTCAGGTTTTTGTTAAATGTCGTCAGTAGAGATTATTACTCAAGCGGGGAAGACTGGCCCACTCCCATCTATTCTTGCTCCTTCCAGCCTCCGCACACGTGCCGGTTTACAAACGCAGCTCCGTCCTCAGCCGGAGGAGCAGGGCTGTGCGCCTGTGCAGGCCCGGATCACGGCCGGGGGCGTGACAACCCACAGCCAGAGGGGCCTGACCTCGCTGTGGCCAGACCGGGTCCTCGGGACTTGCTCTTTTCACGGACCCTCCTCATCACAGCTCCGGAGGGCCTGACTCGGGTCCTTTCTCGACACCGGTCCTTTGTTTAGGGCCCGTAACACCAGCGCCTCTAACGCTGGTTTCCTATCGTGCTGGCAAGACTTCGCGCCCGACACCCACCCAGCCCTGTGTGTCCAGCTACCACTGCTTCTTTAGCAGCACCTTCAAGGAAGTTTTAGCAAATCTAAAGGTCTCAACACACTGGATGCTTATTACTTTTCAGCAGAAGCTGGCAACTGAAACAAGTAAACCGCTACCGCCAGGGAACCCTGAGGCCTCCCGGGGTGTCAAGGAGCAGAGGACCCCCCTGTTCTGGGTTTTCTCCTGCGGTTCCCACCCCAGGAGCGCCTCACCCACTGGGAAACACATGGAAGCATAACACACGGGCAGCAGGCGCAGGCCTGGAGAGCCGAGAAGCGCTCCTCTGAGGGGTGGGACGGGATCCCCGGAGGGGCCTCCACGATGGGCGGCGGCCATGACGGTGCCCAGAGAGCCTGGCAGGCATGGCCTCGCCCCCCGTGCACACACCGCCCAGCCCAGGAACAGACTGTTCTAGTCAGGTCCCCAGCGGACTGGGGACTGGATGAGGGCCAGCCACACTGGAGACAGTGGTCTGCTTTACTCAGTCTTCCAGAAACACCTGGAAAGATGTTTTGCGAGCTGCCTGTATCTGTGGCCAGTCAGGCTGACGCACAGGGTTGGTCATCACAAGGCTCCTTGGGCTCAAGGGCTCCTGTCTTCGTTCTCAGGGTGCGGCTGAACTGGGGCTTGTAGCTGGAGGTGAGGATGATCAGAACGTGGCCCAGGATGAGGGTGTTCAGGGCATTTTCAAGGACCTGCTTTGTAAATGGGCTGAGGCACTGTTTCCCACTGGCCCTGGACTTGTGCAAGTGTGACCCCGGGGTTTGGGGTGAAGCCTGACAGCCCTCGGGAGGCTGATCCCCTTGGATCATTGGCTGATTCTGAATGACAAGGGAGCTGATGAGCTAAGGAATACCAGAGATGAATGAGTCTCTGGGCATTGGTCTTTGGGTGGGTAGTTCAAACATGGAAATGTGCCGACGGCCTCGTGAGGAAGAGGGAGAGTGAGTGTAGGATTCTGGAGGAGGTGGGCTGGCCACGGCTTGGCCTCAACTCCCTTTCCCAGCAGCCACGGGCCTGGGGCAGGTGCGGCTAGAAACCACACGGCTCCCTCTGAGTCCAGGGCAGGAGGTGCGGGGAAGGACGTGTCCCCGAGCCCCCACCTCTGTGTCCAGCTCCTGCCGCACCGTGGGCATCCCTGTCGCTTGTACATATAAACCATCACGTATGCACTTCATTAGTCAAAAATTCCCAACTATCTTAAAAACAAAATTTGTTACAAAGAATATCCCATTCCTAAGATTCAAACTTCGGTTCCTAAAATAACTTCTACAAGACAAAAATTGTCACAGCTTCTTTCTATCGAGTACTATGTTAAATCTCATATTTTCTACAAAGTGAACGACTAAGGGGGAGACCACAGATTCAGGCAAAAGTCCACCTTACCCCATCCTTTTACACAGTTTTACTCAAATTAAGTTATATTTTTTTCCTCTACTTCTATTTTCACAGATCTTCAACAGGAGGAGGAGGAGGAGGTGTTGGCCCCGCTTCCCCGCACAAGCCAGAGCATGACGGTGGGCACAGGAGTCTCCTTCCCTCCTGCCCGTCTCTCCCCCTCTGTCCAGGTCCAGTTAGACGGGTTCTGTTGGGAAGATGGCACCAAAACCCTGGCAAGAGGCAGGTTTTAACCAGCTTTCCCGCCTCCCGCAGGGTGAGAAGGCCGGCTCAGAGTCAGGGACTATTGTAACCCACATCAGACACATATATGACACGCGGGGACAACTTGGTGAGAAACTGCTTCTTAGGGGGAGGACGGTGGGGGAGAAGAAGGGGAAACATAGTGGGGGAGGGGGAGGGGGGTGATGGGCATGGAGGATGAGCACTGGGTGTTATATGGAGACCAACTTGACAACAAACTATTAAAAAAGAAAGAAGGAAGGAAGGAAGGAAGGAAGGAAGGAAGAAAATGCTTCTTAGAATCCTCTTTAGTTTGAAGATGTATGATGTCACAGGTGTTTAGGGCCAGGTGCAAAGGAAGGTGGGTGACGGGCACAGACCTGCTCCTTCCTGCGGGGGTGGGGGCTCCCTTCCAGGGACTGACTCCTAGAAGACACGCAAGCAAGCGAGGCCGCCGGACCAAGAGAGCCAAGCACAGTCCCAGAACATGCAAGGCCGACAGGGACCCCTGTGGCCTCACGGCACCACCAGGACAGAAGCTGGCACCGCTGGGTGACGGCTGACCTCCGGGCAGGAGTTTCACCTTCTGCATCAAGGTGGTGAAGAGTCATACGGTTGTTGAAGAATTCTGATGAAAAAATTCGAAACATTCTTGTTTTAACTGGCAGACAAGCAGACTATTTCTCAATTTGCTGTTGCTGTTACAGAAAGATTATGACCAAAAAAAGGGGCTGTTAATAAAGGCAGCAGCACGCCGTGGCCCCTTCACCCCTGCGGGCCCCTGGGACGGGACAGGAAGACACGGTGCGGTCAGGACCAGGCCGAGTCGGGGCACCGGCATGAGGTTGTGCCCTCAGGCCAGCGTGTCACAGGTGGGGGTCCTCTTCCACGCAACCAAAATGTGTTCTGAAGCGGTGCTAGGTTCGGGATGGGCCCTCCCAGGAGGAGGGGGAGGTGCGGGGCTGGTACTTCTGGGGGCGCAGTCACCGAGAGCAATGAGAGCAGGGAGAGAAAGACCAAGGGACGCAGAGTGGTGCCACCGGCTGTGGAAGATGATGTGCCTGTTTCTAAAGAAACTAAACACTCTTCTCACCACACAATCCAGCAAACGCACTCTTTGGTTTTATCTAAATAGCTGAAAACTTGTGTCCACACAAAAACCCGCACAAGGATATTTACAGCAGCTTTATTCCTAACTGCTGAAACTTGGAAGCAACCAAGATGTCCTTCAGAAGGGGATGGATTACTAAACTGTGGTCCATGCAGACAATGGAATGTTATTCAGCCCTGAAGGGAAGCTTAATGTCAAGCCATCCACAGACATGGACGAGCCTTGAATGCATCACTAAGTGGAAGGAGCCAGTCTGGATGGTTCCGGCCATCGGACACTCTGGAAAGGGCAGGACCATGGAGGCGGGAAGAAGGCGGCCAGTGGCCGAATGGCTGGGGGAGGGGGGGCTGGGCAGGCGGAGCACAGGTCCCGGGGCAGCAAGACTCCTCTGTCCGCGGTGTTTTGTCGGGTGCGTGACGTTGTGCGCTTGGGAAACCAGCACGGAGAGCGAGCCCTAATGTACAGTAGGGGCTGTGGCTAGTGCTCTCCACCAGCATCGGCTCATCAACTCGAACAAATGTGCCACATTCATATGAGATGTTACGGTAGGAAAAACTAGGGGGGGAGGGTCCGACATATGGGAATTTGCTGTATTTTCTGCTCAATTTTTCTGTGAACCTAAAACTGCTCTGAAAAAATGAAGTGTTATCAACTTTTAAAACATCTGAAAACATAAAAGGCTAAAAATCATTATGAGACCCAAACACAAAGCACACCATTCCCTTAGTGTAACCCACCATTTTCTTTAAAAATAAACTAGGCGTTAATGGTTAAATGCTGCAGAGCAGCTACAGGAGGAGCCTGGAGGTCTCTACAGGGTGTGGATGTCACTCTTGCGGCCCCTGGACAGTCGGCCCTGGCCAGCTGGGCTGGTGTGGGGGTTCTCAGCCTCGGGCGCCGGGCAGGAGGCCCTGGTTTGCTCTGGAGCCAGGGCGCGGTCACTCCCGCGCTAGCACCAGCCCGCCCGCCCGCCCTGTGTCGGCAGCTCAGCCTTCGCCTGCCTCCCAGAGCCCACAGCGGCGGCAGTCTTCAGTCACCGTGCTAGGAAGAGCCCAGGGCGGGAAAGGGCCCAGAGTTTGCGCTCAGCCCTGGCGTGAGGAGGATGATCTGCAGCCGAGGCAGCACTGAGAAACCGAAGACACTCCTTCAGTAAACTGGGGCGAGTTAAAGGCCTGTCTTCCTTTTTTTAAAAAAATGTTTATTTAGTTTGAGAGAATGAGAGCGAGCGAGTGAGTGAGCGGGGGAGGGGCAGAGAGCAGGGGAGGGAGGATTCCAAGCAGGCTTCACAGTCAGCAGAGAGCCTGATGCAGGGCTCACACTCAGGAACCATGAAATCATGACCTGAGCCAAGATCAAGAGTCGGACGCGTATCCGAATGAGCCACCCAGGCATCCCTTCCTTCTAAAACAAGACACAGGGGCGCCTGGGGGGCTCAGTCAGTTAAGTGTCCGACTTCAGCTCAGGTCATGATCTCACGGTTCGTGGGTTCAGGCCCCGCGCCAGGCTCTGTGCTGACAGCTCAGAGCCTGAAGCCTGTTTCAGATTCTATGACTCCCTCTCTCCCTGACTCTCCCCTGCTTGCACAGTCTCTCTCTCTCTCTCAGAAATAACTAAAACATTAACAAATTTTTTTAAATGAGGCACAGCAGTCCTACAGGATACAGGAGGGGAGGGGACAGACAGATCTAACAGTCCCCATACACATTTTCCCTGTCTCCTGTCCCGCGATAGGACTCCCCTTTCAGAGCCAGTCTGGCCCCGAGAGCCCACCAGGGTCCCTACCCTGCAGCTCCAAGGAGCACAGAAAGCTGCCGCCTGTGCACCTCGCCTGCACAAGGAGCTGAAGAGACAGAGCACAAGATGCAGTTGGCCGGCCGCCCCTTCTCACCCCGTGCCCGTAGCTCCCCTGACCTGGGAGGGACCTGCTGTGAGACCAGTGAGCCCACCAGCACCAGGCTCCCTGAGCCCAGCCCCTCCCCCACGAAGGGGAGAAGCTTGGAACAGTCTCTTCCATGTGGCTTTGGTCCCTGGTGCCCTGGAAAGTTCCCGGCAGCCCCCGGCCACTCCATTTCCTGCTGCCCAGCACCTGGCACTCACCACACGCCTGCTTGTACCTGGAGCCTGGGGGGTGATGCCCAAGGAAAGCACCTTGCTTCCCTCACCTGCCACACCAAGCAGGCCCTTTGGGGCCAAGGAAGGCGCTGCCTTGAGCTCCCCCATGTGGTGCTGCCTGCCAGAGGCCCTCAGGAAATGCTGCTGCAGGCACAGAACCTGTGGCCCCTTCCTGGCCAGCATCGGCCATGCAGCACCTCTGGCATACTGCAATATTTATTTCATAATTTGCAAAGACAGGAGCCAACTAGAAAGTCAAAGCTTGAAATTTACAAAACAGTAACTGCTTGTCGAATTACTGCAATCAAACGTGTGAGCTGACAGCTGTACCATCCGACTCCTGGCCACCTGTTAGCTCAGCTCACAGCCACCTCAGGGTCTGCAGGGGGCATGCGGGCTGAGGGGCCCCTGCTGTCAGCTCGTGGTCCCGCATGTAGTTCCCGGCCCCATGGGACAGACAGCATGATGGACGGGAGGTAACTCCACGTGAGAAGTGTCTACAGGGACGGACAGGCCACCGCGGCACACTGTGACCAAGTGGGCTCTGCAGACCCTGTGAACGGGGGACAGCCACTGGGGAAGCAGACCAGGAGGGCAGACAGGCCCAGGGCCCAGCCAGGCGGCTTCCTGGCTTCAGCTCCCCCCACTCCCCTCGACGTCAGGGCCTGTCTACCAGCTCCAGGCGACCACGGCTCCCAGGGCGCCCCTACCTGGGGACACGCACACAGGCTACTGTCTCCTGCCGGTCGTCAGGACCAGGCAGCAGGTACGGGTGGAGGTGGATGTTATCAGTGTTGCTGTTTATCTGGCAAAAATAAGACAAAGCTCTGCCTAACCAGCACCTGCGTCCCAGGCAGCCTCCATCATTCTGGAACCAGCACCATCAACAATCTACGTCAAGGAGAGAACAGAGAAAAGGGGTTTTGTTTGGTGGCCTCGGAGCTGGGCTCCCCTTCCCTTTGGGAGAGAGGGCTTCGCGCCCATGAGGGTGGTGGAAGGTGCTGCAGCCATTCCCACTTCCACACGAGGGACGCATGGCCCCCAGGAGCCCAAAGGCAGTGCCTGGGCGTCAGCACCTAGCCCGGCCTTGGCGCCGCTGCTCCCCTCCCCTGGCAGTGCTGGCCTCGGACGGCCCGGGAGCGGCTGACACGGCAGGTGCTCTGAGGCGGGACTCGCGGCCAGAGTGGACCGCGTTGCCGGCCTGCCCCGGGCGGCAGACCCCACTCCCCAGAGTTCAGTCTCTTTCTCTCCCTGGACTCTAAGGCATCATGAAAAGAAGAGCTCACTAATCAGCCAAATTTGATATCAGGATCACAAGATGAGCCGCTGTGAGTCTGTCACCTCAGTCATCCAGGAGAGTCACCTAGGGACAAAACCCTACAGGAAGTGGTACGAGCAAATGGCTGTTGGCTTCAGGGTAAAGGAATTCTAGGAATGAAAGAATGAAAGGAGGGAGTGGGGAGAGAAAGGGGTGAAGCAGGAGGGGAAAGAGCGGGAAGGGAGTGGGTAATTGGATGCAGGGGGAAGGGGGAGGAGTGGGGGGCCCAGGAGGGGAGGAGAGCGGGAAGAAGGTGAAGGGATGGAGAGGGAGGGGGACAGAGAGGGAGCCAGGGGACAGGAGGGGAGAGGACAGCGCAGTTTTGCCCCCGGAGGCTCTAAACGCTCAGCGGTGTGAAAATGCCTCTTCCAGTCTCAGCTTGTCCAAGGGTCGTGAAGACCGAGTCGCTCTCGTTTGCATAATTGAACAGACACACAGAACACTCTGGAGAACTGCACCACTGGATCAAAAACAGGTCGGAGCAAGATCTTACTCTAAAGATACTGGAAATGTCAACAAGTCTGCCACCTAAGTTGCAAAACCAACTGCGCCACGTGTTACAAACCACGTGACCCGCACCTGCACCGCAGACCACGGCTGTGACTGGAGGCATCAGGCGTCTGCAGAGCCCACTTTCGTGCTGAGCCACGTCTCTCCCAACCAGAACTGTGGCCC
>NW_027527956.1:9106016-9157177 GCF_008692635.1 Crocuta crocuta
TGGGTCTCTCCCCCAGAGGCTCCGCCCAGCCCACGGGCTGACTCCCTCCCTGCGCCCTCCTCCCCTCCTGGGAGCCCCAGAGGCGCAGGTGGGAGGGCACCGGGAGCATGCATTCCAAGTGGTCACTGTGCTCCAACATCTGTCCTGGCACGGTGGTTGCTTTTATCCGGGTGGGTCCCACATTCAAAGCGGGTTTAATAAGCATTTTTACAAAACGACTCCAGGTGAGTGCAGAGTAAGAGGCAGCAGCAGGTCCATCCTGGACTCAGAGGAGGGAGGGGCGTGAGGCTGTGGCAGCAGCAGACTGCAGGGCTGGGTGGTCACGGGTCAGCCCGTCTTCCTCCTGGGCCCCTTCCTCGTCCTTGCCGGGAGCTCCCTGCACACCTCTCGACCCACTCCTCGGTCAAGGGCCTGGGCGGGCTGGGGTCCCGTGGCTTAGGCCCATCAGGGCCCCTCTTGTGGCTGTGTTCTCAGGACACGCTTCCAGAGCCACGAAGAGGATCACTGAAGGCAAATATGCACTTCAGCCCTTTAGAGGCATGACCTCACGCGGCCGGCGCAGAGGGTTCCCGGCCCCGGACACCTGCGGCTCCTGCTGCAGTCGCAGGGCTCTGCGCGGACGCTCAGCACCTGCCGGAGTTCGTCTGCCGGTGACCCTATCCGGGAAAGGCCTGGGCGTTCCGGGTCACCGAGGACCCCCGGCGGGACGCGGGGAGGCGGGTCCACGCCAAGGACGGCAGACCGAGCTGGCCCCGCAGGCCCCTGGCACGGGCTGGCAGGAGGCCCTGAGGGAGGGTGCCCAGAGGCAGGGGCCCGAGGTCACCCAGAGCTCCCTGGAGGCGGGGGCCCCCCCGGCGAGCTCCGTGTCCCATGACGGGGAGCGTGGCTGGGTCCCTGAACAGCGGCCCCTTATCCACAGTTACTTCTCAAGTTATAGGGTCTGTTTTTAACTAGCACAGTGGTATCTTCTACACTTGGTTGTCGTCACTTTTTTTTCCCTTTTTTCCCTCTTTCTCTGTCTCTCCTTCCCTCCTTCCCTCCTTCCTTCTTGCCTCCTTCCCCCTCCCCCTACTGAACTGCCTGCCCTGCCTCCCTGGCACCTTCCACATAGGCTCTCCGTGGTCCCATCAGCACATTCACCCCAGGGACTGGCGCCGGGTTGGCAACCGTGCAGCGGGTGGTCAGCAGGGCCCACTCCTCAGCCTGGGAGGGGGGGCACGGGTGGACAGGGCAGGTGACTGACCGGATGGNCTGGCAGACAGCAAATGAGTGCTTACCATAATCATATCTGTGGATTCACTCTTTTGTGTGGGCTGCATCATTAGAAATCTTTAGTTCTTTATTATTAGCAGTAATAATGTACTCAAGACCCAACTCGCAGCGGACAGGAGCCTGGGATGCTCCATCTGCCTAGTGTGGGGCTGGCTGGAAGGGCGCTCAGGTAAGGGATGGGCCTGGCAGGTGGGCTGACACACCTGTCTATCCAGAGAAGCTGAAAGAACCTAACAGGTAGGACGCAGGTACTCAGGGGTGAGGGGAAGGGTGCTGTCACGAAACCCTAACCCACCACCGAGATTGCCAGTCTTGGAACCCTCCTTCTAGCTCACTTGAAAACACATTTTTTTCCAGAGCGCCTGGGTGGCTCGGATTAAGCATCCAACTTCGGCTCAGGTCATGATCTCCCAGTTTGTGGGTTCGAGCCCCGCGTCGGGCTCTGTACTGAGCCTGGAGCTGCTTCAGATTCTGTGTGTGTGTGTCTCTCTCTCTGCCCCTCCCCTGCTCATGCTTTGTCTCTCTCTCTCTCTCAAAAATAAACATTAAAACACATTTTTTTTCAAAATAAACTCTCCTCACATGAGATTTCAGAGAGGCTAGAAGCTGACAACAAGCTTTCCTTTTGACAAAAAACACAACACTTGTTTTCACCTAGGTAGTATTTTCTGTAACATTTAAAGAACATTTTATTTCCACAACTACAGGAAGAAAGGAAACCTAGGGCATAAAATTCTTGACTTGGTTTAGGGTCCTGTTTCTGGAATGTTCCCCCACCCCCCAAACCCAAGGCAAGGAGACAAAGGGAAGGAAGTAGCAGAATAGGATTTAAACTTTCTTCAAGAGCGCATTTAACTCTTGTTAAATGCTCTGTTTATAGCTCTCTATTATTTCCCTCCATTAAAAGAATTAGCTCAAATGACCCATATTTACTATGGGAAAAAATGGAAGCAAAAATAAATTTAGAAATCTGTAAACCTGTACCCCCTGCACTGGGTCACCACTGTCAGTATTTTACTATGTCTCCTCCTCACACCCGGAATCCCCCGGGGGAGATCATGCCACACCCCTGCCCCTGTCATGAGCGTGGAAGGTCAGCACAGGGCAGCAAGTGGCCCCGGACACAGGCACCCGCCCAGCCCCTTACTCGGTGTCACTGGCCTATGTGTGTTCCCTGTGCATTTGTCTTGACATTTTATTTTGAGATACAATTCCTATAACATAAAATTCACCATTTACACTAGTTTAAGGTGTTGAATCCAGTGGTTTTTAGCATATTAACAAGGTTGTGGGACCACCGTAACTATCTAATTCCAAAACACGTCCATCATCCCCCAAAGAAATGCACACACAGTGCCCTCTCCTCTGTCGTTAGCAAATACTGTTCTGTTTTCTGTCTCTACGGGGTGTTCTGAGTATCCATGAAAGTGGATTCATATAACACGTGGCCTTTTGTGCCTGACTTCTTTTACTTCACGTGATGTTCCCAACGTCGTAGTGGGTGTCAGCGTTTCATTTCTTTTCATGGCTGGATGATCTGTCCTGTGGCAAGTTTGCCCTGTATCCCCGGCAGACACTGGGTTGTCTCTCCTTCTCAGCTGCTGTGGACACTGGCGTCCGAGTCTCCGTGTGGACGTGTGCTCATTTCTCTCTGTTGTAACCCTAGGCATGGAATCGCCGGGTCAGGCTGTAACTCTACATTCCGAAAACACCCAAACTCTTCTCCACAACAACGTCTGTACCAGTTTATATTCCCGCCAAGCAGCACCGTCTGACGATTTCTCCACACGTTTTTATCTGTCTTTCACCTTTTCCTGTGCTTATTGGCCATTTGTATGTCTTCTTAGGAGAGAAGTACATCCAGATGCTTTGCCCACTTTCATTTGGGCTCTTTTTCTACTGATGTGAGTGTTCTTTACATATCCAGATAGAAGTCTCTGCAAAATGACTTGAAAATATCTTCCTTCTATTCTTTCTGGTGGTTCTTTTCATTTTCTTGACAGTATCATCTTTTGACACAAAAGTTTTAAATTCTGATGAAGTCCAGTTTATCTGTTTTTCTTTTGTTGTTTCTGGTGTCATATTTAGGAAACCATCACCTTATCCAAGGTCATGTTCCTGTTTGACCCCAAGGTCATTTCTAAGTAAAGTAGCTGTGGCCCTGGTTCAAAAAAAACCAGGAACACGAATACGCCCTGCACTTGGGGTCTGGTCTGTGAGCTCTTTCTGTCTGTCCCAGAGAGGAGGTCCAACCCCAAGTGCCAGGTGTGTAGAGAAGTTGTCTGAAACCAGCGTGATGTAAAAACAAACCCACTATGCAGCGTGGAAAGTTCCGAGTTAATGGATTAAGTACCAACGAGTTCAGCTGCTAGTTTCCCCAAATTCACATGAGCGTGATGTGAGCCAGGAAACGCATTGCTCTGGGTTGCTGGAAAAGACTATCTTGGAGGAGAATGCGAGACGCAGGCTGCGCCTACAAGAACCAGTCCTTGCCTGGAAGGGTGGCCCGACCCTGGCAGACACCCATCAGCAAAAGGGGGAGAAAGCACAAACCAACGTCCGTTTTTTACCATTAAAATTTCCTCAAACAACAGATCTTTCTGGAAAGCACCTCAAAGTAAAAACAGAGTTAGCTCTGAAATACCTTGCCATGGCTCTTGGACTTTCAAAGCACACGGTGAACGGTGCCGGGGCTCCTGTGTCCTTAGTCCTGGGCGGCCCCCAGCACGCTGCTGATTTCAGGCTCCCAGTTGCTGATGTGAGCACTGAGGTCAGTGACGAGTATGTCACTGAGCCTGATCTCAGTTTCATGGCTTCAGGGTACAGGAAGAAGCCCGGCCCACAGTCTAGCCCTGTCAGCCGAGGGCGAGTTAGTGATCTGCCATTCCTGAGCCAGTGCCCACATCTCCTGGGGATCCTGAGCATGAGACGCAAAGAGGCCTGCAAACACCATGCCTGCCGGAAGTTTACCACCTGAAACATCCTCCGACCCGCTGTGGCTGCTCAGCCACGTGCCGGGGCCCAGCCCCCAAGCCCGGCATCCCTGTGGTCCACGGACTGGGGGCCGACCCAGTGGGCCAGACAGCCACGCCCAGGGAACTTCCCCGAGGCCCCGAGAAGCCACGTGGGCTGAGAAGACCCCTTCCTGGAACTGAGGCCCAGACAAGAGCTTCCCTCCCCTCTCCTCCAACAACAGTTTCCTTCAGCAGAGCCGGGTAACGGGACCACCCAGCGGGGGACCTGAGGGCGCTGCTCCTCTGTGGAGGCGAAGATGTCACCGCAAACTCCCGCTGTCCTCTGCTCATTTGTTTGCTCACACACTCATTCATCTAAACAATACGCAGACGGCACACTCAACTCCATGTGCTCGGGGCAGCCTGGATCAAGTGGGTTAAATAAACAAACAGAAAGAAAATGCCTGGGTAACCCGGCCCCTCCTGATCACGGCCTGGCGCACACTTCCCCAGACCTTTTCGTGCAAAAGGAAACGTGTGTGTGCGGTCAGCTCTCCAACAGAACCGACGGGGTGTGCGCAGCACGTGTGGGGGAGCAGCTGTAGCGCAGGAATGGGCTCGGGACGTCGCGGAGCGCCAGCCAGAGAGCCGGGGGCTGCGCCGTCTGAAGGCAGAAGACGGTCGCTTCAGCTCAAGGAGGGAGAGAGCCGGGCTGGTCCGCTCTGGAGATGTCCTCCCAGACGCACCCAGAGACCATGTTTTACCAGCTACCCTGGCATCCCTCAGGCTCAAGTTGACACACAAAATTAACCATCACAGTACCGCATACAGATAATACACAAAGTAACACTTTAATCATTGTTTTGCTGCAGAATTGGAAACACATTGTTAGTAAGCTCCAGCTGCTGTAACGAAACACCGGCCGGCAGGCTGCAGGGGGAGGGGGCTTATGCCATTCCTCCCCGACCTGCTGCCCAGCAGAGGGGCTCTGGTGGGGGAGGTGGTGCTCCTCCTCTTCTGTGATGACCAGGCCCCACCCATGACCTCATTTAACCTTAATCACCTCAAGGCACTCCCACTGGGGCTAGGGCTTCACTGTACATGTGCAGTCGATGAGGCAGGGCACAGCACGTGCGCTCGGCTCACAGTCTGCCCCTCCGACCCACTGTCTCTACGTTCCAAGGGCACTCAGGAGGGAGTGTTTTACCACCTGATCCCCAAAACTGCTCTCCAGTGAACACCCATGTGTACCTGGGAGTGAGGGTGCTGAGCTGTGAGCCGACACACATGAGGTTCTCGAGCCTGCTTCCGCGAAGGCTCTGTAGACAGCATCTCTGAATCCAGTGGCCCCACTGCCCAGCAGCCCCAGCAAACTACTGTGATGTTCTCGTCAGAGGACAGTAAATCCTGACAGGCCTCCTAGAGGAGACGCTTTGGAAGGGCAGGCTTATTGTTTTACTCTGAGGGTCTGTGGGGAGGAACGGCCCAGAAGATGGAGAAGGAGAGACATGATGAAGACAGAGGTCAGGGCAGGTCAGGAGGGATGTATAGGGTCCCAGGAACACCCTCTTAAAATGGGCAGAACTCAGGTTTTACCTGGAACGCATTGGTAACAGAGAGAAGTAGGGCAAACAAAAGAGTAATGGCTGAAGGGACGGGAAAAGCAGGATGTCAGGGCAGGTGCTTGACCAGACTTGTGTGTAAGTAAGAGACATTTTTCCTAACGTCTCCACCTGGAAAAGTTCAACACAGTGAGAAGAGACCCCTGGACACACCTGACGTGCTAAGTCTGAATTTAGAAAATATAAGTGTTTTTCAGAACCAGCTATCCTACTTTTAAAGTGTCTTTCCTACTCTCATCAAAACCGAAAACAAAAAGGCCCCAAAGCCCCAGACCGCAGAGGCGGCGGCTGCTCTGGGATCTCAGCTGCACGCAGGCTTCGGCCGAGGGAAGGGCCCGTTATCGCAGCCAGGGCGGCGGGAGAAGGGAGTGGAGATAGACGTGTCTGTGGGACTGGCAGGAAAAACTGGAAGACAGAAAAATACAGGCCAACGTCGCAGGCTTCTCCCGGGGCCCACGTGCCTTGGAAGGCAGATCTCACACACGGCCGTAAGGGCTTGGCCACAAGGCAAGAGAGAGTATTGACAGCTGTCAGACACAGGCCACAGGCAAGGTACCATTTGAGTAAACAGCCCTTCGCTGGGCCCTAACAACCGCAGGAAACAAGCACAGGACAAATCAGTCCCACGAAACAGCACATCTTGCCACAGTCAGGAAATACGCACTTTTCTTTGTGTATTTGATTTTAGCAGATAGTGCAGCGCTGAGATTTGCCCTTAAAAAGCGCAGGAGCACACACGACTGACCGTGTGTGGGAGGTGGGGAGACCCAACAGGAGGGCAGATCGTGTCAACGCGTGACATTTTGTCATACAATGTAAAGTGTCACCACTGTGGGCCACGTACACAGGATCTCCTTGATCTCCAACAACTGTGACCATCTCAACGAAGCCCCACCCAGCAGAGCACACAGGGCCAGCCCAGGGATAAGGGCAGACGCTCTGCCTCTCACGCCACTCTCTGTGGTCACTGTGGCTGTGGTCTAAGGCCCCACCCGCCCCGTGGGCTGCACTCAAGGCAGGAAGACTTCTCCAGAGCCTCTGTTCTCTGGGAAACTGGTAAGCCCCCAGGCTGACCCTCATGGGTCCTGGTGGCCGGCCCTCACCCTGCCCACAACAGGCACGCCCGGGCCCCTGGGTTGTCTCTGCTCAGGGGCCGCTCCACGGGGTGGGGGTCGGGGCAGCAATTCTGGCAAGGGGGAGGACATTCAGAGTCTGAAGGAGCAATGTCCTCCACACAACTTTCTGGTCATACCCATCTGGAAAACCAAAGGCAGTCTTTATCCGTGGAACACGCATGGCAGGAAACAAAAGTCAGTCATGGAGAAGGGCTGTGGGACGATGCTGGGCCAGCTTTTCTGTGCTGCTCAAACAGGACACGGGGGATCTAAGACAAAAGGGGTGAAGGGCACTACGTCCAGGCTTCTGGGCATTCAACACGATTTCCTTAAATGTCTCTCCGTGAGCCATGCCTGTGACTGGCCCCGTCCCTCCCTAATTCCCAAGCAGCCCTAAGGGTTTATGCCACTTGCCGTTCTACTGGGAAGGAAGAACAAGGAGGGAGGAGGAAAATCCACTCTGAGCCAACTGCTCATCAAGAACGCGCAGTCAAGGGAAAGAGTCAACCATCCAATTTCCTACATTTTTGCAGAAGCCACAAAGGGGGGGCTGGTCACAAAGCCCCAGTTGGAACTCGCTATTCCTCGCCAAACCTCCCGGCACCAAGCCCACAAGCCTCTAAAGGGAAAGGGAGGGACTAGCAGCATGACCGCAGCCATATTTATCTAACTAGAGGGGACACTTCTGCTCGGTAATCGCTGGGAGCTGAAATCACTCAGGTGTGTCTCCGAGAAGCAGCGTCAGACACACGGGCGGGCCAGGGCAGGGTGAGGTCATCCCCGCTCAACGAGGCCACAAGCCTCAAACTGCAGCAACACGCCCCTGCCCACTCAGCGGTGCAGGGAAATTCCTTCCCCCGCCAGGGCCGTGTCCTGGCCCCCCAATGCCACTGCAGAGGGTGGATGGGAGTGGAGTCCCCTCCCCTGCCCCCAGAGGCCGGGCCTGTGGGGAGCCTCCCTAAATCCAGTCTCAGCTGCTGGGCCAGCCATGGCTTGGCTTCCGGGGCCATCTAGATCTGAGAGGGAAAGGCCAGCCAGCAGCTGGGAGTGGGGCCCGTGTTGGCCATGGGACGGCCAGCAGATGAGCACGGGGTGCCCCCGGGGCTTGGGGTTCGATGCTGCCCCGGCCCTGCAAGGGCTGCACAGCCGCTTCACCCCCAGGGCTGCACGTGCTCAGTGGATAAATGAACACAAGGGCCGAGACCGATGCTATGGCTCACCCTGGACATTCAGTGGCTACCCCTGAGGCCTGGTGGTCAACATGACCACGAGGAGTACGGGATAAGGTTCTGTCCCATTAGAGCAAATGACTTGGGCGACACAAATTCCAAAACGATCCTACTGATGTTTACGTCTAGGTTAGGGGTGAAGCTCTAACACAGATGCACCCGGAGTCTGGGACCCGCGGCACTGCACTGAAGGCTCCGGGTTCCCGGCACTCAGCTGATGACTCTGGGAGAGACCGACGAGACAGTGGCGGTAGGTGGGGGCCTGGGGGCAGAGCTGCGCCCACCGGCGCTCTCCCTGTGGATGGAGGCAGAAGCCTGACCAGCCTGCCCGCTGTGACTCTGGCAGGGTGAAAGTTATGCTTAAGAGGAGGGACGGTCAAGTGCTCCGGGCAAAAAGGACACGAAGGCCCGGCCTGGTGGCCCCAGAGTCAGGGCTCGGAGCCTGCTGGGCTCTGGGAGGCACAGTCCTGGACAGGCCTGCGGAGCTGCTCCTGTGCAGGGAGCTCCCGGCAGGGGATGGGGCGGGCAGCAGGCAAGGACAGGCTGTGGCTGCTAGCGCAGCACTCTGCTCGGTCCAGGGGAAGCTGGGGGGGACCCCTGCACCAGTCTGCCCTCCAACAGCCCTGGCATGGACATCAGGCCCTCATGACTGATCATGAACGTGGTCGTGAGCGAAAGACAGCCCCTGGGTGGGCCCAGGACTCGGCCTACTTATTCTTCTAAAGTTCCCCTGTGGTGCTAATCTGCAGTGTCTGGGGCATGCAAACGGCCCCTGGAAGTTTCCAGAAGGACCAGCTCATTTTTAAAACTCCTTGTCTGGGGGCGCCTGGGGGGCTCAGTCATTAAGCATTCGACTTTGGCTCAGGTTATGATCTCATGGTTTGTGAGTCTGAGCCCCGTGTCGGGCTCTGTGCTGACAGCTCAGAGCCTGGAGCTGCTTCAGATTCTGTGTGTCTCCCTCTCTCTCTGACCCTCCCCTGTTCACACTGTCTCTATCTCTCTCTCAAAAATAAATAAAACATTTTAAAACAAAACAAAACAAAACAAAACAAAGAACACCTGAGCCTGGGCCTCCATGGAAGCTCATCCCCCAGCCACCCTGGGTCCTGACCAGGGACACGGAGCCTTCTGCAGAAGTGGCCCCTCTCTTACCCCAGTGTCCTCACAAGGCATGTGGCCCCGCCCAAGGCAGGCTGGGCCGGGAGGCTGGGGGGGGAGGGCTGGGCCCTTCTCACGCTGGTGTGGCCCCTACTGGGACCTGCCTTCCACTCCTGGCCTTTGTGAGGGGGCCTGGTATTGCCCCTCCCTGTGGAACAAATGTGAGAAGCCGGCCCTGGTGAGCCACTGCAGGGTCCTCTCTGCAGGCTGGTCTGGGAAACTGAGTCTGGGGCTCCTGCCATTTGCCAGGCTCGTCACCCAAAGCATCAAGGTCCTCCTGCATCCACAGTGTGATGTTGCCTTTGACCCTGCACTGCTGCGTCCCTCTCGCCAAACGCCTGGCCACCTCAGAAGCGTCTGCTGAGCGGCTCAGACAAGTGGCAGCCCTGCCTTCCACCCCAGCCGCACGCAAGGACGGGGTGACGCGGCCAGGACAGGTGCTGCGTGTGGCTCTGGGCTCTGGAACCACCTTAGAAAACTCAGCTTCTGATAACAGACATTTTTAGTTAGTGGCTGAGGCATCCATCTTGACACATTTTGATACCTCAACTCTAAACTTATTTCTAATAATATCTGAAAATACACACTAAAAATTAATTCACACTGTAAGGTATTAATGTTTTTGGCCGCTGTGTTCTGAGAATAAACACAAACTGCATAAAGATAGCTTTCATGGGGAAAAACAGGCACTAATCCAACACTTTCCTCAATTACCCTGAAATCACCTGGGGGGTGACAAACAGCTTTAGTCTATTGTGCATTAGCTGAAGGCACCGTGTGCCAGAAAGCTGAAGCAACACGCAACACGCCAGCCAGCGGCCAGAAATCCCCTGAGCCTGCGGTCTGGCCAGTGGCCGTCGGCACAGAGGGGAGGCTCAGGGGTCCTCCCTGGAGTTGGGCCTGCATTCTGTGCCCCCCCCCTCCAAGTTCACTGTCAGAAGGAGGCATCTGCAGGGAAACTGAGGAAGAAATGAGAGCCCCAAGACCTGAGGAGTTTCCGTGAAACTAGCCACAAATGAGAACCGGGCAAAGCCGCAAACAGCAGAGCAGAAAAATATGCTCTTCTTCCCAACGGTTCTTGTAAAAACTGAGACTGAAATAACCAACACACAGACCGCCAGCACCCTGGAGGCAGCCCTCGCCGGCCCGCGGGCATGCGCCGCAGGGCGGGCTCCCCGATCCCGTAGGGCCTCCAGAGCCGCCACGAATGGTTTCATCCTTTGTCTCCGTCCCTGTGCTGTGAATAACACGGAGCCTCCGTCCTTCTACAGACATTCCTTTGGCTTCAGCTCCCCACCAGCCCCCAGGCCACAAAAGCTGAATTTAGTAAACTAGTCAGCGTGATCTTTCTATATCAAAACCAGCCTCGATGACTTTTTAAGTAGGAAAAAAGAAAAAAAAAAGCAAAAAAAAGAAAAGAGAATCCTGTAAATAAGGCTGTGACACAGAGTTAATATTCTCCAAGTCGGGAAATCCGCTCACACACCCTGGTCTGAGCTGCACACACAGCTGAAGCCACACGTACAGACACAGACCCGAACTCGAATGGCAGGGGTGCGTGTTCAGTGAACGCGCTGTAGGAAGAGCTTTGATCCCTGCTTTTATGGATCTTTTTTGTTTTTTGGTAAATATGTTAGTGCTCAGCAGCTCTCTTTTCCTTGGTCCTTTTTATTTCTCAAACAAGATGAAATGAAGAACCCTCCCCAGACGCATTTAACCCCTGACGTAAGAGAAGCAGTAGGTCTTCAACCCGGTACGAGGCACTCACCAAGAGCCCACGGCGAGCGTCACGCCGGCTGCTGAGAGGGGCTGCCTCCGCCAGGGAGGTGGGGAGGAGGACAGGGGCGTCTGGCACCAGCTGGGGGAGGACACAGGAGGCGCCCTGGTGGGAGACGACGAAGTAACAGTGACCCCCGAGGTGAGCTGCCGGGTCACACAGTGACTCCGTTTACGCTTCCGAGGAACCTCCAGACGGAATGCCCCCCTACGTCCATGCAGAAACGTGCACGCAAATTTTCACAGCAGCCAAAAGCTGAAACAACCCGAGTGTCCATCAGTGAAGGATCTACAGGCCGTGGCTCATGCACACGACAGAGTGTTGTTCACGGTTACCCTTGAGGAGCACGGTGTGGAGTAAAAGATACCAGTCACAGAACACCACGTGTTGCACGGATCCATGTACGTGAAGTGTCCAGAACAGGCAAACCCATAGAGCCGGAGAGAGGGGGAGCGGTGGCTGGGGAGAAATAGCTTCATGGGTGCAGAATTTCTCTTCAGGTGACAAAAATACTGTGAGGATGATTTTGTTCATGGTTGCACAATTTTGTGAACATTCTAAAACCCACTGAACTGCACATTTGAAATGGGTGAATTACGTGCTATATAAATTATATCTCAATACGTGATATATAAATTATATCTCAATAAAGTCCTTGTTCAAAAAACTTTATTAAAAAATAAAATGGTTCCTTCCAGCTTTGGAGGAAACAAGAAGGGCTCGTTCCCACTGGCCAACAGCACCTTTCCCTGGTGCCGCAGCCTCAGAACGCTTCCTAAAGATAAGAGTTGGGACAGATCCTAACCTTCTCCTGACTTTTAATCTATTCTCCTTCTCAAGTGGACTAAAATCACTGCTAGGGAATTAAACCACATGACCCAGGGCCTGCCTCACTTTCCTGGATACGTTCGTGTCTCATTTCCACACCTGTCCCCAGGATGAAGGACTCAGGGGAGGGGACGGGGGCTGCCATGCCCAGGCCGCACCGGGCAAGTGCTGGCTGACTGCCGGCCCCTCCCCACCCCCGCCGAGTTGCCGTGATCACAGTGATCACAGACAGCTCGTTTGTACTGCATTTCTGACCATAGTGGCCATCCACTGTGCGGAAGGCTCCTTTCCTCCTACTCTGTACAGACATGGAACTTTGGCCATTCCAGATGGTTCCATTCCAGCTTCTGTGCAGGTCTCAGAGGCGGCAGCAGTGAAGCCACAGGCTTTGCAGCAGGAGGCAGCAGCGGTCTGGGGTGATGACAAACATCCGCCATTGGTTTCAGTCCACGGGAAGGGAGGCGAGCGCCGAAATGAAGCCGTGTTGAAGCATAGCTTCGGTGATGCTTCACACAAACCAAGGAGCCTCAGTAACTCACCAACACTGTTTCATTAGCTCTAATGACGCCTTTTCCAGATCAGCAACTGAGAAGCAAGATAACCTCCATTCTGTACGAGGCAGAACTTCAGGGGCCACAGTGAGAACTGACACCCCAGTCTGAAACAAGGGTCAGAAAACAGGCAACTAGTGCCTTCTTCACCCTGAAGCCACCTCTGTAGTGAAGGCCACCACCTCCGGCAGCCCGGAGAGCCTGCGCCCTCCCCACTCGGCTGATGAGACCCTCCTTCCCTGCAGCCTGTGGACAGGGGGCTCCTGGGTGGGGAAGACCCCTGACTAGTCCTCTGAGTTGGCAAAGGCACAAGCACGGCCCCAGAAGACAAGCCATCTCCAGCACGGGGAGGAGAGAGGCTAAGCCAGGAGATAAACCTGGAGGAGGTGTCTGGGCTTGATCTCCGGACTTCCTCTCGTCATCTGCGCTGGGATCTGGTGCCTCCAAGTGCCCGGCCGACACTCAGAATCTGACACAGGGCTGAGCTCGTCTTCATCAGGCCATCTTCTCCTTCCAGATCCTGCTCTGGACTCAAGGAGACTGTTCTTCCTGGTGTATTATGAGGAAATTGTAGGGGCACCTGGGGGGCTCAGTTGTTTAAGTGTCTGACTTCAGCTCAAGTCATGATCTTACGGTTTGTGAGTTCAAACCCCGCATCAGACTCTGTGCTGACAGCTCAGAGCCTGGAGCCTGCTTCCAATTCTGTGTCTCCCTCTCTCCCTGCCCCTCCCCTGCTTTCGCTCTGGCTCTCTCTCTCTCAAAAATAAACAAACATTAAAAAATTAGAAAAAAAAGGAAAAGAAAATCGTATAGTCTATGATGAACTGGAAGATGATGAACTGCTTTAGGTGAGCAGCCTGGATATTTGACAGTAATTTACCTCAACTAGTAAAAGTCTAGTGAGTGCTGATTCACTTTGCTGGTATGAGTAATTAATCCCCTTGTGCACACAGGTGGCTAAGCCACTGGGTCTCTACTTACAAATCCATTTTGAACAACCAGTTATGTCCTCAGAAGGTCTTTTAACTTTTAACACATTAGGAAGAAGGGATTTAAAAACTAACATTAATGAAAGTAAATTAACTTTGTCTTTCCTATCTCCCTAAACTTGGGGCCAAAGTTACCTGAATGTCATGCCATCCTGAAGCAAAATCACTCCAGGCACATAACCAAAGACCTGGGTCACAGTGGGGCACTCACACGCACGCACAGGCAGCCTCCAACCCTTGGTGGCTGCTGAGTCACATCTGTAACTGAGCCCTCACAAGCATTTCACCCCCAGTCCCTAAAATCTACTTCATGGTCAGTGTCTTCTCATCTTTTCTGGTCTTCAGAACCAACGTAAAAAACTGAGGAATCAGGGGTACCTGGGGGCTCAGTCACTTAAACATCTGACTTCGGCTCAGGTCATGATCTCCTGGTTTGTGGGTTCGAGCCCCACGTCGGGCTCTGTGTTGACAGCTCAGTGCCTCGAGCTGCTTCAGATTCTGTGTCTCCCTCTCTCTATGATCCTCCCCTGCTCACACTCTTTCTCTCTCTCTCTCTCTCTCAGAAATAAATAAAACATTAAATTTTTTTAAATTGAGGAATCCAATCAAGAGTTATTCTCTAACCCTAAAGGAGCTAGAAAAGGAGCAGCACATAAAGCCTAAGCAGCAGGAGGGGAATAAGGATGAGCAGAAATAAATGATATTGGAACAAAACAAACAGACAAACAAAAACCCAGGAGAACAGACCAATGAAACTGAGCTGTTGGTTCTTTGAAAGAATTAACAAAATCGATAAACGCCTGGCCAAACTTATCAAAAAGAAAAGAGAGAGGACTCACATAGATAAAATCATGAATGACAGAAGAGAGATCACAGAAATACAAACAATTACAAGAATATACTATGAAAAATTATGTGTCAACAAATTCGGCAATCTGGAAGAAATGGACAAATTCCTAGAAACATATAAACTACCAGAACTGAAAACAGGAAGAAACAGAAAATTTGAATAGGTCTCTAACCAGCAAAGAAACTGAACCATTTATCAAAACTCTCCCAACAAATGGGACTCCTGGGCCGGATGGGAAATTCTACCAAACATTTAAAGAAGAGTTAATACCTATTCTTCTCAAACTGTTCCAAAGAATAGAAACAGAAGGAAAGCTTCCAAACTCATTCTATGAGGCCAGCATTACCTTGATTCCAAAACCAGACAATTACCCCACTCAAAAGGAGAATTACAGGCCAAACCCCCAATGAACATGGATGCAAAAATTCTCACCAAGATATGAGCAAATCGAATTGAACAGTACATTCAAATAATTATTCTCCATGATTAATTGGGATTTATTCCTGGGCTCCAGGGCTGGTTCACTTTAGCAAACCAATCAATGTGATATACCCATTAATACAAGAAAGGATAAAAGCCATATGATCCTGTCAATAGATGCAGAAAAAGCATCTGACAAAATATGGCATTCTTTCTTGATAAAAACTCTCAACAAAGTAGGGATAGATGGAACATACCTCAACATCATAAAGATCATATCTGAAAGATCGACAGCTAATAACACCATCAATGGGAAAAAACTAAGAGGCTTCCCCCACGGTCAGGAATGAGAGAAGGATGTCCACTCTTACCAATACTGCTTAACACAGTACTGGAAGGCTTGGCTTCAGCAATCAGACAACAAACAGAAATAAAAGGCATCCATATTGGTAAGGAAGAAGTTAATTTTTCACTATTTGCAGATCACATGATACTGTAGGTAGAATACCTGAAAGACACCACCAAAAAATTGCTGGACCTAATACATGAATTGAGCAAAGTTGCAGGATATAAAAGCAACCTGCAAAAATCTTGCATTTCTATACACTAATAATGAAGCAGCAGGAAAAGATATTATGGCATTGATCCTATTTGCAACTGCACCAAAACCAGTAAGATACCGAGGAATAAATAAACCTAACTAAAGAGGTAAAAGATCTATACTCTTAAAACTATAGAACACTTATAAGAGAAATTGAAGACGACACAAAGACATGGAAAATCATTCTGTGCTCATGGATTGGAAGAACAGACTGTTAAAATGTCAATACCACCCAAAGCAATATATACATTTAATGCCGTCCCTATTAAAATAGCACCAGCATTGTTTTGCAGAGCTAGAACAAACAACCTTAAAATTTTCTGGAACCACCAAAGACCTTAAATAGCCAAAGCAATCTTGAAAAAGAAAAACAAAACTGGAGGCATCATGATCCTGGAATTCAAGCTATATTACAGGCTGTAGTCATGAAGACAGTATGGTACTGGCATAAGAACAAACACATAGATCAATGGAACAGAATAGAAAACCCGGAAATGGACCCACAACTATATGGTCAACTAATTTTTGACAAAGCAAGAAAGAATATCCATGGAAAAAAGACGGTCTCTTCAACAAATGGTGCCGGGAAAACTGGACAGTAATGTGCAGAAGAATGAAGCTGGACCACTTTCTTACACCAGACACAGAAGTAAATTCAAAATGGATAAAAGACCTAAATGTGGGACAGGAAATCATCAAAATCCTAGAGGAAAACACAGGCAGAAACCTCTTTGACCTCTGCCAGAGCAGAAGCCAGGGAAACCAAAGCAAAACTGAACTATTGGGACCTTATCATGATAAGAAACTTCTGCACAGGAGTTTGTTTGTTTGTTTGATCTCCATGAAGGGACATTAACAAAACTAAAAGGCAGCCTAAGAATGGGAGAAGATATTTGCAGATGACAAGTCTGAAAAGGGTTAGTATCCAAAACCTGTAAAACCTTATCGTACTCAACACCCAAAAGGCAAATGACCCACTCAAGAAATGGGCAGAAGACACGAATAGACACTTTTCCAAAGAAGACATCCAGATGACACATGAAAAGATGTTCAACGTCACTCATCATCGGGGAAATACAAATCAAAACCACACTGAGACACCACCTCACACCAACAGAGTGGCTAAAATCAACAACACAAGGAACAACAGGTGTTGGTGGGGATGTGGAGAAAGGGGAAGCCTCTTGCTCTGCTGGCAGGAATGCAAACTGGTGCAGCCACTCTGGAGAACAGCATGGAGCTTCCTCAAGAAACTAAAAATAGGACTACCCTATGATCCTGCAATTGCACTACCAGGTATTTACCCAAAGGGTACAAAAATACAGATTTGAAGGGGTATATGCACCCCAAGGTTTACCGCAGTATTATCAACAATAGTCAAACTATGAGAGCCCAAATGTCCATTGACCGATGAATGGATATGAAGATGTGGTGTGTATACACGTGAACCCATGCGCACACACATGCACACACAATAGAATACTACTCAGCCATAAAAAGAATGAAATCTTGCTATTTACAATGGTGTGGATGGAGTTAGAATGTATTATACTACGTGAAATAAGTCAATCAGAGAAAGACCAATACCATATGATTTCTCTCATACGTGGAATTTAAGAAACAAAACAGATGAACATATGGGAAGGGAGGAAACAAGAGAAGAGAAACAAATCAAAAAAGACTCTTAATGATAGAGAACAAATTGAGGGTTGATGGAGGGAGGGCTAGATGCTGGATGGACACTGAGGAGGCACTTGTTGTGATGAGCACTGGGTATTGTATGTAAGTGACGAATCAGTAAAATCTACTCCTGAAACCAATATTACACTGTATATTAGCTAACTTGAATTTAAATAATAAAAAAGCCAAGTTCTTCTCATGGGGTCCCCCATGGATGTAGGGCGGTCCCCACAGCTCTAAACACCAGTGAGAGCTCAACGTGGAACCGTTCTGTCTGCAGGGCAAACTCCCTTCCACCCAGAGCGAAACTTAAGAGCAGTGAAGCCTGGTTCTTAAATTTCACTCCGGAGCGGAAGGAACTTTGTCCTGCAGACAGAACACATGTGGTGGGTGTGAGGACCATGCATGCTGGGGGCCCAAAGACCAGCTTTGGTGAGGGGTGCAGCTCATTCTCAGGGAGGTCCTGGGGCACCACAGCCCTGCCGAACCTGCTCCAGGGGACACAGGAGGGGGAGGCGGGCGGCGGCAGCTGGAGCTGACACACCAGGCGTGTTTCTGAGAGGTCTGACGGGAGAGGACACTGGGTTACAGGAGAGATGAAGGGAACTGCCCAGGGCTGCATGGCCAGCGAGCTGAGAACCTGGGGCTCCCTCTCCCTGTGGTCCCCTTGAAGGACGATGGCTAACCCAGGAAGTGGAGGACAGGGGTGACCCCCAGGGAGCGAGACAGAGAGACCTAGAGCTGATCTCCACAAGTCAGAAGTCAGTCCTTCCCACTTTACAGGGTTCCTGCAACTGCCAAGGCTTTGCTGCAGAGCACAGACGCTGCTTCGTCCTGCGTCCCCGATCTAGACTGCGGAGCCGCTGGGAAGTGGCTGTGAGTGCTCCCATGGCTCCAGGGGCCCAGTTATTACCGGCACAGCGAGGGGGCACCAGGAATGGAGCTGGTCGCGCCCAGGCCGCTGGGGCCACCTCTGAGACCCAGAAGTGATGGTCTGTGCATCCTCCATTCCAACCAGGGCAGCCAAAGAACACGGGCCCGCGGTCTGCACACGGCACTCCCAGTGGTGACCGGCAACCAGGAGCAGGTCTCGCCTCAGCAGGCCCACCCAACCTTGCCAGGGGCCAAAGCGGCTCGGGTCGTGTCCCCTCTCCTCTCCCTTCCCTCCCTTCCCCTCACCTTCTCGAGGAGAAGTGGCCTCTGTTTTTCACCCTTCACACTGAAGTCTTGTTTGTGGTGCAAGAGAAAGGATATGGAAAAACATAAAACGAGAACCCCTCCCAATTTCCAACAATATCGCAGAACTGACTTCCCACAGCTTCCCACCAGCCTGTGTCAGAAGCAGGTGGCATCCAGGCCGGCCGCTCCCCGCTGGGGTGGCCAGGGCACGACGGGCGGTGGGTATTTCAGGAAAGCCAGCCTGCCCACCCTACGGTCGAGCCTGGTGGGGCCGCCTGGGGAGCCCGGGCTGTGTGCAATGGCTGCAGCTGCCCGCCCCCAGCCCACAGAGCGGTTTCAGATGCCCAGCAGAGGGTGTAGGGAGACCGCGCCCACCGAGTCAGGGGCCGCCTGTGGCCCTCACTGGCTCAACCTGAGTCTCTACTTGAAGCCTCCCAGGGTTACCTCCAGGAGAGGCAGGACCGTCCACGTGTCTGCCCGCCCAGCCCCAGCCCTGCAGCCGCGCTGTAGCTTCAGCCTGTATTTACGGGACATCGTGGCCGGTACCGGAGAGGGCAACTGTAATCGCAACAGCCGAAAATAACCGCTGGCGGGACAGCCTGTACTTAGAGCAGACCTCCCTCAGTGGTTCTCGTGCCGGCATTAACAGCCCAGGCTTGGCTGGCACGCTGGACCGACCACCCTCCTTCCTTTCTAAGGGGACGGCAGAGGCCCCAGACACGCCATTCCCAACTCCACCACAGGCCCAGTCCCGCAGGACTTCCGAAGAAGAGCGCCACTGGGCAGGCGGCTCTGCCCCTCTGGGCCCTCCGAGAAGACCCCCAACCTCCGCCGTCTTCTGCTCCTGCGGTAACATCTCCCGTGCAAACACCAGCGAGAGCCGCGGCACACACGTGTGGCACGTTCCACGTCATGCTCGGGGTACAGCCCCCGCCCCTAGCCCTTCCTGGAGAGACAGATTCATGGGAGTCCTCTCTCACCTCCATCTTTCTTCTGACGGGAAGGGGTGAAGCAGCAAGAACTCAACTAGAGTTAAATAGCTGGATAGAGGCTGCAAGCCAAACGCAACGCTGCTTCAGGGAGATGTTTTAAGCAGCTGGACTGAGACATCACATGGTATGTGATTTACATACCAGGGTTCACTGCTGAGTGTGTGCAAATCAAGTTTCTGGTGTGTTCACAGAGCCATGCAGCTGAGTCCAGAACATTTCATCACCCAGAAGAAACCCCAAACCCAGAGCCATTCTCCACCCCCTGCCATGTTGTGATTTTGCTAGCCTCTTTAGTTTATTTATCTGTAGTCAATTTATGCAAATATAAGCAAATATGAACAGAGGCTCTCATCCTCTCCTTCTGTCACAGAGGGCAGTGTTGCAAACACACTGCTCTGGGCCCTGCGTTTTCCACTTATATGTGCGTCTTGAAGACCCTGGAACACGTCATCTTCCTGGCATTTCTAAGCGGCCCAGTGCGGCGACAACCGTCTGGGCCAGGAAAGTCCTGGCTGGGGTCACGCCTGGTGGGCAGATGGGACCACAGTGCACGCTGGCCTACCATCCAGATGTCGTCCGAAGGAATCTGCCCTCCCAGGCCACTTCCTGACGTTCCCCCTCAGGCAAACGGAGGCTCTAAGCTGTGCGCCAGGCAGTATGTGTGCCCAGGGCTGCTCGTTTCACAGCTGCAGCCATGGCACAGGCTGGGCCCTGGCAGCTCGCTGGGGCTCAAGTTTGTCCTTTGTGAAAGAGACAGCTCAGCCCCACCTTATGGGCTGGCGGCGTGGTGGGAGGGGGGAACGGTGCTGTGAGGTCTGTGGGCGAGGAAGCCCGGATGTGTCCGTGAGCCCCCGCCCCGCAGCCCCTGGAGCCTCACTGGCCCCTGCGGCCCACACAACAGCAGCACTGCCCACGTGCAGGACACAGGGCTCACGAGTGGCCCTCTGTGACACAGACCCAGAAACTGCCTGATCCCCTGTGACATGCATACCATGTCTGCAGCCCATCACTGCCCCCCTCCCCTGCCCCAAACACACACACCCGTCCTAGGAATGCTCGGCAGTCACTGGCCAGGCCTGGCAAAGCATCTGCAGAACAATCCTGGCAGCAGAGGGCACGGGAGCATTAACTGGGTCTGCAGCACCAAGGGGATGAAGATTTAAAAGCAACAAAGGGTAAAGAGGACATATTTAACTTCAGAAGGACCTGGCAATCAGCAGGAGCCCCAGCAACGCCTCCTGTGGAATCGGCCGCTCCGTAAGACCTGTCGTGTGGCTGGACAGCCCCTTAGAGTTGCAGCAACATCAAGTCCCTATGGTCCCGATGCAGCAGGAGGCTCTGTTAGCGTTTGCTACCCTACGTGCCGGCACAGTTGGCAACGGTGCTGGGGGGCGTGCTCTGAAAACTCTTCGCGGGAGACACAGTCCAGGTTGGGAAGACTTGCTCCACGCGGGGGTTCACTTCCTCATGCTGACAAACTCGTCTCCCAAACCCTGAATCCTCAAGTTGGTCAAAGGTCTCTGACTCCACCCACTGGTGACCCTGAACATTGAAAATGTGTGCTTTATGCTTTCAGGGTTAAGCACACAAAGAGCCTCTCTCTGTGCAATCACTGAGGGAAGCCGGGAAATCCTGGCTGGCGCTCAGGTCAAAGGAGAGAGGGCAGTCTGCAGGAGACACAGGACCCACAAAGCGCCCCGTGCCAGGCCAGGTGCTCCCGCAGGCAAACCGCACCGGTGAGCGCTCTCTCGGGGCCTCCACTGAGGTCTCATGGGAGTGGGCAGGGTCCCCCCGAGAGGCCTCAACCAAACGTCCACCGTATCTGAAGCCCAGGGCGGGCCACGGCTGAGGGGGACTGCTCTGAGGGCCGGCTGCCGGGCACACTGCAGGGACCGCTGTGCCGGGGCAGCAGGAGGGAGGCAGCAGGGAGCACGGCGCTTGGGTCTGGACAAACAGCGCCACGGCCTCAAACCTCACCGTTTTCCCGCTCTTAACGTCCGTCAGCAGAGCCTCCGGGCTTATCAGCCACAGGGAGGGAGGAAGCTGTGCAGATGGGCTGTCACGACACCCCCCACCTGTGCCTGGGACACAGAATGAGAAACGTCCAGGGGAAGCACGTCTGCAGCTCTTTGTTGCTGGACTGACAGAGAAGCCCCAGGGCCATCAGGGGTCTCCTGTCCCAGCACATAAAGGCATATAAAGGCAGCACAGAGGCTGCCATCGTCCCAACCTGGCCTCCCTACAGGTCAGACGGTCCCCAGCAAGAGGGTGACTGACTCTTCTGAGTCTCTGCTCATGCCCTGGTATGTCCAGAGGATCCGGAAGGTGCTTCCTCCTGGGGATAATTTAACTTGAGATTCACAACATGCACAGCCGTCCCTGCCAGCTCCGGGTCCTGGTGTGGTCACTGCGTGGAAACCAGGTCCCAGCAGCCAGAGGGAGGAGGGTTGGCCAGACACAGCCCCCAGGGAAGGCCTGGTTCTCTGCAGGGATGTGGTGACTCCACCAGCCAGTGACAATGTGTTTTTGGGAAAAGTATAATTCCTTACCCTTTGATTCGAAATTTCTTTTTTTTTTTTTTAATGTTTTATTTATTTCCAGGAGAGAGAGAGAGAGAGAGAGATCGTGAGCAGGGGAGGGTCAGAGAGAGAGGGAGACACAGACTCTGAAACAGGCTCCAGGCTCTGAGCTGGCCGTCAGCACAGAGCCCGACGCGGGGCTCGAACCCACGAACCGTGAGATCATGACCTAAGCGAAAGTCGGACGCTTAACCGACTAAGCCACCCAGGCGCCCCTGATTTGAAATTTCTAACAAGGTGACAGACGTATACCAGATATACACAGATATGTTCTAGGAAAGTATCCGAACAGAGCTTGACCTGAACTCACCAAACACATATGGTTTTAATGGGTACAATTTCAGAGTGGAGGATGTAAAAGTTCAGGAGATGGGTGGTGACCTCACAACAGTGGGAATGTACTTGACTCTACTGAGCTGTACACTTAAAATTGTTAAAATGATAAATTTTCTGTCATGGATGTTTTTCCACATAAAAAAATTAGCCATTATCAGTGGTTAATGCGCACTGTAGTGACACTCCCCTGCACAGTCTCCCAGCCCAGCAGGAGGCAGGGGTGGGGCTGGCAGGCCAGGGGCCACATCCTGCACCTGAGCTCTCCAGTCCAGCCGTCAGCCTCATCCCAATTCTGTCTGCACGTGTTGGCTGCCACGACACGGCTGGGGAGGAGCCCTGGGGTGCCAGGGATGTGCCGTGGCTGGTGGCCTCTGTGCTGAATCATTTTCCCACAGGACAGGGTGGAAAATAGAGATACCGGCAAAAACAGGAAGACAAACCACTGTGCAGGAGGAAATCCAAATCTTGCTTATGCTTCTGGAAGAGAAAAGTTCACAGTGGAAATTTTTATATCTCTGGACGCCAAGCTAGTGCAGGTAAATCATTTGTGTTCTCCCCAGCACGCCATCCAGTGGGGTCACACAGACACAGGGAAGGGGGTCAGACTGGCATAATGGTGCTGGAAGTTCAGGGAAGTACTGGAGAAAGAAAAGTAAAAAAGGAACAAGCGAGTAGGCAAACATCTCCAGAGCTGTGAGGCCAAGGGCCTGGGATGGAGGGCACCACAGTGATTCCATACAGGGCTCTGGAAACCATGTTTCTAAAACAGGGCATCCCCTTTCCTGTCCAGCTGCCGGGGTGGGACGACTCCCTTCTGTTCTGCTGAGGCTGGACCCCAGCTGCAACGTGGGACTTCGAGAGCCCACCTGGATTTCCGCTGGCTCCTGGCCTCCTACACCTGCCCTCTGGAACAAGAAAACCTTTTAAACAGACGTGGCTACACAGAGCGGGGGGAGCCTGTCCCGGGGTATCCTTGCCTCTCAGGGCCCTCCAGGGCCGACCGTAACTACAGCCTCCCTTAAGTAACTTCATTCCTTCCTAAGATACTCCTCCAGATGGAATGGCACTCAATGGATTCAAAGTGACTAATGACAGGAACATAACTAGTGCCCCCGGTTGGTTACCCTAAGACCACAACTTAGGTGCAGACTAGCGGGCTAGCCTGTGGCTAAGAGGAAAGACCTCACTGTGTTCAGATCCTGGTGCCTTTTCCTAGCAAAGATGCTTTGAATGCAAAATGCCTAAGAGAGCACAATTTAGAATTAATACCATCAACTACTCCTTACCTACACAAGATGTTTTAGCCAGCCACATGCTAAAAACCATCTCAACTTGAGGCCATCTGAGAACAGATTCCCCAGGAGACGTGCAGCTGGCACATCACTCTGGGTGTTTTCCCTACATGTCTTCTGTCTGCTGGTCCTGTGGGGTCTCTTAGCCGACGGCGTCCCTGCCAGGGGTTTCCTACTGGAGTCCCAGCTCACAGGTGCACACCCACCATTTGCAGGCAAGGGAACAATCACCAGACCTGACTTTTAGAAGGTACCAGATGCTAGATGGTCCCTCTAAAATCTCCATGTTGACACCTGTGTCTGACCATCCCCAGCAAAGGCCAGAAAGCTCAAACCTAACCCCTTGCTTACCAAAGGAGGGGTGGCATTTCTCATCCTGCCAGCCTTTGGCAATGTTTGCTAAAACAGCACCATCCGCTCTAGACAGCTAGGTCCCGACTGAACCCAGGTACCGACTGTGGGAGGCGCTTCCAAAGATGAACAGGCAGGGCCCTGCCTCCCAGAGCACGTGGTCCAGGACATGCAGGAAAGCATGGTTGCTGCCAGGCTTTGAGAAGGCGGCTCGGCGGGTTTCTCACAAACCCAGCCCCTGTAGTGGCACTTCTGTCAGGTCCCACAGAAACCCTGCGAACCCTTCCCATGGCTTTCCGTCACCCAACTCCACCTGCACGCACCCTCTCTGGGGCTCTGTTACACACCCGCACGTGTCCCCAGGGCGCACCTCACTCAAATGGCAGGAACGGTATCCAAGTGCTTGCCACAGTGCTTGCGGAAGGCATGGGATCTAGTGGCTCCAGGAAGGAATGGCCAGGCTGCAGGCCTGTGTGGTCAGGTGGGCACCAGGGCTCTGCCTCCTATGGGAAATGCCTGACTGCCCAGCTGTGAGCAGCTTCCAAACAGTCAGGCACTCGCAGGAGGTTCAGGCTGTAGGGTGCGGGGCTGACCAGGCAGACCATCCAAAGAGCCAAAGAATCCCTTTCTTCTAAGAATAGGTGAAGGCACACAGCCCTAACCCACCCTGGAAACAGAAACACAGAAACAGTTACGTTATCTGAGGAGTGTGCTGCTTTTTGTTTAAAAAGATTAGTTTCAAAGAGAAATCCTGCTAACACAGGCAGCCTGACAACCAATCACGTGGCTCAGGACTGTCAGCTTCAAGGCTGAAAGAAAGCCCCACGCTGGGCTTCCATGCTTGGCCTTATTTCCCATCAAACTGGAGTACTTGACCTCGTCCTCTTTGAGAACTGGCTGAACAAACACGTTACTCATCATGTGACAGCCGCTCTGACCTGACAGAAACAGAACAGTGAGACGGTCATCCCCAGCCAAACAGGACCCTGGCCTCCGCAGACACTTGGGCAGGCACCGTGCGCCCATGTGAAAACCACGGCCTCCCCTCTAAACTTCAGCCCCAGGGGTCTGCAGCTCTCACCCAGCAAGGCCGAGCTGACAGGCGCTCCCTAAACTCAGGACATAAAATATCAACTGTTGAGAGCAGGATAAGAGGCCCATGAAGTAGCAGCTGAGGTCCCTGACTTGCAGGGTTCAAAGCTGGCTGCTGTCCTAACAGGAGAGCAGCCCACAGCCCACTCCTGGGAGGCCCTCATCGGCCTTCACTGTGGCATTCGGGAGGGTACATTCAGAGCTTGTGAGTTTTCAGGTCACACGAGGATAGTCTTCAAAGATGTGTTTAAAAAGATTCCATTCAAGGGGCGCCTGGGTGACTCAGTCGGTTAAGCATCTGACTTCGGCTCAGGTCATGATCTCACAGTTCGTGGGTTCGAGCCCCATGTCAGGCTCTGTGCTGACAGCTCAGAGCCTGGAGCCTGTTTCAGATTCTGTGTCTCCCTCTCTCTCTGACCCTCCCCTGCTCATATTGTCTCTCTCTCTCTCTCTCAGAAATGAAATAAAAATTTTTAATTAAAAAAAAAAGATTCCACTCAAATGTCATTCCAATGTCCTCCTAAAAGAAGTCCATGGCAAAATCTTAGCTCAAAATACAATATGCTTCTTAACATAGCAAGATATTTCTGCTAATTTACCCCGAAGACACAGACAGACTCATACATAAAAATGCATAACACAGTTCATAAGAATGAAAATTTGGAGCAGTTTTAAATATAAAATAAGGGGTTGGTTATATTTTGTTACATTTATATAACTGATATCTCCATTAAAAGATGGCTTGTATCTACATACATCTACAAAAAGTCAAAAATACAATGCTAGCTTTTATTATGATCCTGTTAATGTAAAACTATCTTATTTATCTATTCCAAGTGGTCTGGAAGGGCTCACCAAAATGCTAATGTGGTTACCTCGGGGTGGTGGAATTGTTTATTTCCACATTGTTTGAATTTTCTTTTACAAATATGTTATAAGCAGAAAAGACTTTTAAAAACAAAAAGTCTTACAGGGGTCCCTTGGTGGCTCAGTCCGACTCTTGATTTTGGCTCAGGTCATGATCTCACAGTTTCGTGAGATTGAACCCCACATCAGGCTCTGCGTAGCCAGCATTGAGCCTGCTTGGGATTCTCTCTTTCCCCTTTCTCTCTCAAAGTAAATAAAAAGGGAAAAAATTAATTAAAAAAAATGAAAACAGGGGTGCCTGGGTGGCTCAGTCGGTTAAACGTCCGACTTCAGCTCAGGTCATGATCTCACGGTTCGTGGGTTCGAGCCCCGCGTTGGGTTCTGTGCTGACAGCTCAGAGCCTGGAGCCTGTTTCAGATTCTGTGTCTCCCTCTCTCTCTGACCCTCCCCTGCTCACCCTGTCTCTCTCTCTTTCTCTCTCTCTCTCAGAAATTTAAGAAAAAAAATGAAAACAAAAAGTCTTACAAAGAGTTTAATGACAGGATACATTCATGATATATTAGGGTTTTAAAAAGCATAAGTCCAAATTATAAATACACCCCGGGCTTGAATATGTAAAAGTAAATGTGACTAGAAAACAAAGAAGAAAAGAGTCAAATCCTCCATGTCACTACCATGTACAAGGCGTTCGCTGGGCCGGGCGCTGCCCCCTCCCACAGGCTCAGCTGGGGGTAGGGGCGGACCCAGTGCACAGGTGCGTCCAGGACACGCCGATGACCTCGTGGCTTCCGACTGCCTGCACAGATGGCTAGCTTGTCCAGGACCAGCCCCTGGATTCTTCTGGATGGTGGGTGGCTCTGGCTTTGTTTTCTTTTTAATGAGCTACATCAGCACATTCTCTCCCCCCTTTCCACTCCTACTCCAGGGGTGAATGTGGGCTTCAGGCATTTTGTTTTCTGAATGTTCCCACGATGGAGCAACAGGAGAGTATTTGCCTTTTCTTTCAATTAAAAAAAAAAAAGAAAAATAAAGGACATTCTCCAAATATGCCCTTCCGGGAATCAGTGGCAGTTAAAGAAGCAAATAGGTCTCCTGAAAAAGCTCCCGCAGCAGAGGGTGTTACATCTGTCCCTATAGACACAGGGACATAGATGAGGCTAGCTCAGCACAACTGGGATCTTCCCTGCCCTCAACACACAGCCTCAGACCCTGGGCAGTGTATGCAGAAAGAGAATTACAGCAGCTTAAACAGTCAGAGACACTAAGTGCTTCTTGCTAAGCAGTGAACCCCCAACCTAAAAACCGAATAAAACTTCTGCCACTTAATGAAGTATCTGAGGAAAGCAACTATAAGCAGGATTTACGTGGCCTGACAATTTAAGATTCCGCCAGTGCATATAACCAAACTGTCAATGATTCTATATGTTTTACTTTAAAGAACGTTCTGTAAATACTCCTTCTGNCCCCCACTCATGCAGCTTCTGATAAATCAGACATATGTGTCTTGCCCCTTCTAGGCCCCGAGAAGGGCACCGCAACACCAGGGACAGTGAGCAGAGAGGTGGGGTGCACAGTATTTATGTTTCTTTTACAGGCAGACATTTCAAAGCATTTTAATTGTGCTGAAAATCTTGTGGTATAATTAAGTCTTCCCAAGCCTCCCGTGACATCCTGGGAGGCCACTCACCCTAGGGACGGAAGAGCTACAGACATCCAACCAGGGTTCCACCTCCAGTTCTGGGCTGGGGCCTGGGAGGCAAAAAGGCCCATCTCTTAAATAACAAGAGGGCTGGGAAGCTGGCGTTGGAGGGATTTATTGAAGGATATGTGGTGAAAAGTTAGTGTTTGTACTTCCTGTTTCTTCTGCTAAAAATAGAAAGAGATACTTTGAGCGTCTTTGCTGATCTTGTCCTGCATCTCTCTGGTTTGGGCCAGCTTTCCGAAATGTTCCTGCATCCTTGGGGATAACCAGAGGAGTGTGCAGGAGAAGGGAAGACTGGCTCCCCACCCCTGGCTGGGTGTGTGGTCCACGTATGCAAATCCTGTGACTATTTGACTCCAGCAACGTACTTAAATGGGCACAGCATTCAAGTGAAAGGCATGATGACGTCTGTTGTACATACATGGGGAGACAATGTAATTTTTAGGAGTCCGGCACTGGACAGAGGACTACAGAAGTCTATTAAATGTGGAAGGAGAGAAGCTTATATGTGTGAAGGCCAAAGGCAAGTTCCTCTGTCCCCCTGGGCAGAAATGCCATCTAACATCCTAAGGGAGATGTCCCTGATTGGGTCCCAGAAAGACAAAATGCAAGTCATTATTGGCCTGTCATCTGATCCCCCAAATGCAGACTCTCTGTAACTGGCTTCCTAACCCTGAGCACTCCAAGAGCCCTTGGCAATCTGATGATGCTGGGAAATGGCTGCTCAGAATAATGTTTTTAAAGGCATCAAGTAAAATACATGTATTTACAAAGGAAATCCATTACTCTGAAAACATTGATCAAAATACTATAGAAAATATGTGATATAACACTGTATGTGCTTTCCTACTAATGCATTACATAACAATCTGTATCTGTATCCCTGTTTTAAAATAATGATTACAGGGGCACCTGGGTGGCTCAGTCAGTTGAGTGCCCAACTCTTGGTTTTGGCTCAGATCATGATCTTGGCAGTTGGTGGGACCGAGCCCTGCATTGGACTCCGTGTGACAGCACAGAGCCTGCTTGGGATTCTCCCTCCCTCTCTCTCTTTCTCTCTACCTCTCTCTCTCTCTCTCTCTCAAAATAAATGAATAAACTTTAAAAAAATAATATTAAAATAGTGATTGCAGTAAATGACATTCAAAATATCTGGCTACAGTAAACACACGAACACACAATATGAGAATATCTATGATTCCGACTGGAACAAAGTTGCAGGGCCCCCATTGCCGTACAGTGTCACTTACATCCCTAACAAGTTTACCAGTGGACCCAAAATAGGAGCCAACTGAAGGTTCCTGAGCACTGTCTGGAGTTTTGATGCCAAATAAATTTTAGAAGTCCAACTTTTTACACATATTGAAAATGGCTGAATTTTGGAAATAAAGGTTAAAGATGAGCCCAGATGACATCACCCGAGGTCAAGGCTCAGACTCAATAGAGTCTGGTTTGATTCTCATACTTTTTAATTTTGTAAGAGAGATACTGAGATAAAATTTATTGAAAAATATTTTACTTAACATAATGTTCACCCATTTAAGTAGTATAATTCAATGGTTAGGAGTATACTTACAAAGGCCTGCAGTCAACACCACTATTGAATTACAGAATATTTCCACTGTCCAGTAAAGAAACCCTAACCTCCCAATACCCCCTCTCCCTAGCAACCACAAATCTGTTTCTGTCTCTATGGACTTCTTATACATGGTTGACTCTCATTATTCTATAAAGTCTCCATAAACATTGAATTATTGAATACTGAACCATGGCTACTGAGAAAATACAGGGTTAGGTTCCTGTGAGTCTCTGACCACGTTTCATCCACTGAGCAACACAAAACCTTCTGCTATATATGTTTCTATTTAAAGACATGTATTTAGTGGGGTGCTTGAGTGGCTCGGTCAGTTAAGCATCTGACTTTGGCTCAGGTCATGATCTCATGGTTCATGAGTTTGAGTCCCACAGAGACTGTCAGCAGAGAGCTTACTTCAGATCTTCTGACTCCCTCTCTGTCTGTCCCTCCCACACCCACACATACACACACACTCTCTCTCAAAAATAAACAAACATTAAAAAAAAGACATGTATTTAGTATATATTATTGATTCATAATGTTGAACTCATAGCTAAGAGCATTTTCTATGTAAAGCACATCACATCCCTCTTGCACTTAGGAAAACTCAGCAGCAGTCCTGCACTATGCATGGGGTCATTTTCAACAGTGAAATCATAAGAAAACCACAGGAGGATTCTGGGAAGACAGCTAAGCAGGGGCCCTGGGAACCTCTCCCCCCAGACGACACAGCGGGGGCAGAACCCGTGTGACGGAGCTGCCTCGGAGCTGTGGGCCAGGCCGAAGGCCTGCAGCGGGTCCGGGAGAAGGAGCCAGTTTTGGTCGATTCCAGCTCTCAGCACGGAGGCACCTACCCGTCCCGCACCCCAGCCACGTGGCAGGCAGCCTGCAGAAGCCGGGGGGACACACAGGACCCGGTCCCTCCAGACGGCAGGACGCGGTGCTCGGAGCACACAGGCGCAGACACAGAGCTGGCGGCCACCGCCGTCGCCCCTCCAGCTCCAGCTCCAGCGACTTCAAGGGAGGGACGGGCGAGTGCCTATCATCCCCCTTCTGTTTTTCACTTTCCCCCTTTTGGGAGCCACACATTAAAGACCAGGACACTGAAAAACGGCTGCCTACACGGGGAAATCGGGAAGTGACTGGGCGCTCAAGGGAAGGCTCAGAGAAGACATTACGTCCACACCTGAGGCTGACACCCCGCACAGAGCCCGCAACAAGGAAAAGAACAACGACAAAACAGCAGCCCCTGGGGAAGGGGAGGGTGTGACTTCCAGAGTAAGCGCATCGTGAGACTCGAATGCCCAGCGCTCAGCAAATCACAGGGCACATGAAGAAACAGGAGACTTTGGCGCATTGAAAAGAAAAAAGATTCAACAGAGTCCGTCCAATGTCAGATCTACCAGACAGACTTTAAAGCCACTGTCGTAAGGATGCTCAAAGAACTAGAGGAAGATGTGGACAAAATCATGAAAACAAGTATGAAAAAAATGGAAATATCAGTAAAGAAAGAGAAAACCAGAAAAGGAACCCCAAAGAAATTCTGGAGCTGGGGCACCTGGGTGGCTCAGTTGGTTAAGTGCTGACTTTAGCTCAGGTTATGATCTCACAGTTCTTGGGTCTGAGCTCCGTGTCAGGCTCTGACTCAGAGGCTGGAGCCTACTTCAGATTCTGTGTCTCCCTCTCTCTGCCCCTCCCCTTCTTGTGCTTTGTTTCTATCTCTCAAAAATAAATATGTTAAAAATTTTTAAAAGAAAAGAAATTCTGGAGCTGAAAAGTACAATAACTGAAATGAAAAATTCACCAGAGGGATTCAAAACAGATTTGAACAGACAGAGGAAATACCAGTGAATCTGAAGACAGGACAGTGGAAATCATCAACACTGTGGAACAGAAACTAAATGAAGAAAACAGAAACTGAGGGGCCCATGGGACACCATCAAGAGTACCAACACACACACTGTGGGAGTCTCAGAAGGAAGAGAGAGGGGTTGAGAGAGTATTTGAAGAAACAATGGCTAAAAACCTTCCTAACTTTAAGAAAGACATGAATATAAAATCCAAGATGCTCAGCAAATTCCAAATAAGATGAACTCAGACAGACCCACTCTGAGTCACGATATAACCAAACTTTCAAAAGACAAAGAGAGAATCTTGAAAGCAGCAAAAGAGAAGAGAATCATCACACCCAAGGGACCCTCAATAAGATTATCTGCAGATTTTTCATCAGAAACTTTGGGTTTAAAGAAAGTACCAACACAGTCAAGACGCCACTGGAGAAAAACCCGCCACACGGGAATCCATATCCAGCAAGACTGTGCCGCACAGTGAGAGGGAGAGCAAGACGTTCCCAGACAAACACACGCCGTGGCAGGTGGTGACCACCGACCTTTCCTGCAAGAACTGCTCCCAGGAGTAGTGCAGATGCAGGGACAGGACAGGAGATGGTAACCAGAGGCCGGGCGGGAGCTAAGGTNAGAAAAAAGATTCAACAGAGTCCGTCCAATGTCAGATCTACCAGACAGACTTTAAAGCCACTGTCGTAAGGATGCTCAAAGAACTAGAGGAAGATGTGGATAAAATCATGAAAACAAGTATGAAAAAAATGGAAATATCAGTAAAGAAAGAGAAAACCAGAAAAGGAACCCCAAAGAAATTCTGGAGCTGGGGCACCTGGGTGGCTCAGTTGGTTAAGTGCTGACTTTAGCTCAGGTTATGATCTCACAGTTCTTGGGTCTGAGCTCCGTGTCAGGCTCTGACTCAGAGGCTGGAGCCTACTTCAGATTCTGTGTCTCCCTCTCTCTGCCCCTCCCCTTCTTGTGCTTTGTTTCTATCTCTCAAAAATAAATATGTTAAAAATTTTTAAAAGAAAAGAAATTCTGGAGCTGAAAAGTACAATAACTGAAATGAAAAATTCACCAGAGGGATTCAAAACAGATTTGAACAGACAGAGGAAATACCAGTGAATCTGAAGACAGGACAGTGGAAATCATCAACACTGTGGAACAGAAACTAAATGAAGAAAACAGAAACTGAGGGGCCCATGGGACACCATCAAGAGTACCAACACACACACTGTGGGAGTCTCAGAAGGAAGAGAGAGGGGTTGAGAGAGTATTTGAAGAAACAATGGCTAAAAACCTTCCTAACTTTAAGAAAGACATGAATATAAAATCCAAGATGCTCAGCAAATTCCAAATAAGATGAACTCAGACAGACCCACTCTGAGTCACGATATAACCAAACTTTCAAAAGACAAAGAGAGAATCTTGAAAGCAGCAAAAGAGAAGAGAATCATCACACCCAAGGGACCCTCAATAAGATTATCTGCAGATTTTTCATCAGAAACTTTGGGTTTAAAGAAAGTACCAACACAGTCAAGACGCCACTGGAGAAAAACCCGCCACACGGGAATCCATATCCAGCAAGACTGTGCCGCACAGTGAGAGGGAGAGCAAGACGTTCCCAGACAAACCCACGCTATGGCAGGTGGTGACCACCGACCTTTCCTGCAAGAACTGCTCCCAGGAGTAGTGCAGATGCAGGGACAGGACAGGAGATGGTAACCAGAGGCCGGGCGGGAGCTAAGGTCCTGGGGCAGGCCAGCACATGGGCGGGAGCTAAGGTCCTGGGGCAGGCCAGCACACGGGGGGGAGCTAAGGTCCTGGGGCAGGCCAGCACACAGCTATGTTATAAAAGCTAAAAACCTAAGTTAAGACCTAAAACTATAAAACTCTTAGAAGAATACTTGGGACAAATGCCTCAGGACATTGGATTTGGCAATGATTTCTTGGATACGACAACAAAGGCACAGTTAACAAAAGAAAAAATAGATAAATTTGACTTTGTACCAGATTAGAAATTTTGTACATCAAAAGACACGATGTGCAGAGTATAAAGGCAACCTATAGAATGAGAGAAAATATTTGCGAGTCCATATCTGACAAGGGATTAATATCCAGAATAAAAAGACTCGTGAAACTCAACAATGAAAGACAACCTTGTGCAAAAACAGGCAAAGGATCTGAACAGATGTCTCTCCAAAGAAGACATACAAGTGCCCATGAAGCCCTGAAAACATGCTCCACATCGCGGATTACTAGGGACTTGCGATCAAAAGTAGGAGATCCCACCTCACGCTCATTGTGGTGGCTACTTTTAAAGAACCAGAAAACAACAGGTGTTGGTAAGGAGGTGGAGAAACTAGAACCCTGTGCACTGTCGTGGGAATGCAAAATGGCACAGCCACTGTGGAAAAAGGTATGACGGTCTCTCAAAAAATTAAAAATAGAATTCCTAGGTGCAGCAGCAATATTTATACTGCAGAGTCTCTACCCAAAAGCACGGAAAGTCGGGTCTCAAAGGGGTATTTGTCTCGTGTTCACAGCAGCATTATTCCCAGTAGCTAAAACATGGAAGAAACCCAGATGTTCACTGATGGGAGAATGATGACTAAAACGTGGTCTTTTCCAATGGAATATTATTCAACCTGAAAAAGCAAGGAAATGCTGGCAGTCACTCCCCTGAGGTGAGCCTTTGAGGACATAGTGTTAGGTGAAAGAACCAGCCACAAACACTGTAGGAATCCACTTATATGAGGCTCTTAAAGGGGGGGTCACAATCATACAGGTAGAAAGTAGGGTGGTGGGCACCAGGGGCAGGAGGGAGGGCAGAATGGGGAGTTAGTGTTTAAAAGACAGAATGACTCAGTTTTGCAGGATGAAAAGCATTATGAAGATAGATGGTTGTACATCAGTGTGAACTAGTATTAATGTCACCGGACCACACAATGGTAAACTTTTTATCTGTATTTTACCACAATTATCAAAAAAGAATAAGCACAAAAAAGTGGAAAAACATGGCAGCAGATAGACTGTGGCAAGGACGCGTGTTTACAGTGAGGGCTGATGCAAGAAGGCGACCCCTTCTCCACCCTCCGCTGCACTGGCAGCCGACTCTCCACTGCTGTGCGCGTCTGGAAACGACCGCTGGAGTGCTCTGAGCATCGACTGTGGGCAGCAAATAAACTTTAGCGACTCTGCAGACACAGACTCTGCACCTCAGGGCAAAGACTGAATGGATCCCTATGACAGCGGCCCCCATGCCCGGCGGCTCTCACATGCCCTTTGTTCCCAGGTTCCCACGAGCTGCGTCCCCTCAGTTCCATCTACGGCTGAGTCCCGTCCCAACGCACATGTGCGTGCGCTCACCAGTCTGCGCACACTTGGGCGTTTCCACCTTTCAGCCATCACGGACCTCGCTGCAGTCAACAGTCATGCGCAAGTTCCTGTGCAGGAATATGTTTCCCACATCCTGGTATTTTGTTGAATGGTTTCCACGTCTGTATTCATAAGGGATGTTGGCCTGAAGTTTTATTGTGATGTGTACATGTGGTTTGGGGGAAGAGATTGATGAGTAACGAATAAAATATTTTTCCTAAACGTAACTGTGGATTTACTTGAATATCTATCTGTTAGAAGACTGATGTCTCTTCCCTTGTGACAGTGACATAGTTTTCTCCTAAAATACACACCAAGGTATAGAAAGTTATTAGGGAAATGACAGAGTGGGTGTGGCTGCAGTTAAATCATGAAAACAGTATTACTGTGACTGACATCTTCGAACACCTGCTGTAGGAAAAGAACGTGGTTCCTGAGTGTCACCTCCCAGGGTGGCCCCGGCAGCGCCCTGCCTGCAGATGGACCTGCCTTTCACAGAGTTAGCGAGTCCGTCCTGCACGTGGGATGGCTCCCGCTTCCTACCATCCACAGAAACCCAACTGTCCTGCCTCTCCGACTTGGACATAGTATTTACAGCAACAGTCCACTGAGGATAGTGAGAACAGAGCCCTAGTTTCCCCAGTAATGGAATCGAGGGGCTGGGCTTTGTACTCCTTTGAATATTAGGAGTACTTTATTTTTTTTTCTTTTACTTATTTTGAGAGAGAGAGAGCACACAGCAAGGGCAGAGAGAAAGGGAAAGAGGGAGAATCCCAGGCAAGCCCCAAGCTGTCAGCACAGAGCCCGCCGCGGGGCTCAAACTGAAATCGAGTTGGACGCTTAACCGACTAAGCCACCCAGGCACCCCAGGAGCATTTTCCAATTTAAGTATTACAACTATCTATGTTTTGTTTGTTTTTAATTTTTTTTAATGTTTATTTATTTTTGAGAGAGAGGGATAGAGAGAGACAGAATGTAAGTTGGGGAGGGGCACAGAGAGAAGAAGGCACAGAATCCGAAGCAGTATCCAGGTTCTGAGCTGTCAGTATAGAAATTTCGTACATCAAAAGGGGTGCGAACCCACGAACTGCGAGATCATGACCCAAGCTGAAGTTGAACGCTTAACCAACAGAGCCACCCCAGGGCCCCAAGTACGACATCTTTCTGAGGTCGGCGCTGCTCTCCCATTTCATAGACTAGAACATTAGGGATCAGCTGGTCACATAGTCAGTGAGAAGGTGCTAGAGGAAGGGTCTGAACCGCGGTCCCTGACACAGGTCTCTGTCATGTGACAGAGAAAGGCAGGGGTTCTAGGTGACACGCTACAGGGCTGCGTAAGAACCGCCTCACCCTAAGCCAGATGATTGAAATCCGAGCTATTTCTCTGAGGGCAGCAGAGGAAGAAACGTAGGTAACGAAGACAGGGCGCGGGGCCTCAGCCAGCAAGCGGCAAAGAGGCAAGGCCACGTGAGCCACCCGTGGGAAGCTGACACACTTATGACCGCACAGACCTCAGAGCTCCTTGTGTCACCCCAGCCTCAGGGTCCCCAGCACGGGGTGCCCGTGTCAGTAGCACTTTGAGGGAAAAGCGTGCTGTCTGTGGCACCTCCAGTCCCAGCTTTGCGCGGACAACACTCGTTCCCTCGGTGACCAACGACAGAGCCCACGTGTGGATCTCTGGGTCACACGGTGCTCCACACCCACTGCTCACCCTCCCGCACCCTGTGAGCAAGCACCGTGACCCGGGCCGGCCAGGACGGAGCCATAAGTCCACATGGACAGCAAGCAGCCCTGAGAACAACCGCTAAAAAGACACAGAGAAGCCAAGGAACAGGACGGAGAATGGGCCGCGGGGACACAAGGTGACTGAGTAGCGCAGTCTGAAACCAGGCCTCTGAGCGGGCGGCTCCAGGCGGGGGCAGCCGGGTGCAGGTGCGGCCAGGGCAGCGGGAGGAGGGCACGGCAGAGCTGGGGACCCCGTAGAGGCAGCGGAGGGGCTTGATGCCAGCAACGTTGCGGGGCTGGGGACGAAGCGAAAGCCACTACGAGGAGGTGACGGTGCCATCAGCAGGACAGCCAGGCTCAGCGGAGACCGAAGACGCAGCACAGTCTGATCCCGCGCCAGAGAACCAGTCAGAAGGTGAGGCCAGCGGGCCTCCGGCTGTTCCCTTCCAGCAGCGCAGACGAGAAGAGCCACCATTCGCAGAGCCGCGGCCAGCACGCCCTGAGCACTCTGCACATGTGGCCTTCTCACCTCAGGGTAACACGATGCGCGCAGGTGGCCCACCCGCACGGCAGGGACGGAGGCACTGGCCGCCCTCAGGACTGGGCGCCCAGCTCCACGCCTCGGCCTCCAGGGTCCCAGCCTCCAGCATCCCAGCCTCCTTCTGCCCCAGACACTGTGGCTGCTGCTCCCGGCCTCTGCTCAGCTCTCCTGCCCCCACACTGAGGGCACAGCGGTCACCCTGCAAGTGACCTGCTGCAGGCGGTCAGTGTGCTCGTGTGGGCACCAAAGTTCCAGTCACGACCAAGTCAGCCAGGAATGGCCTCGCCTGCAGGCGGCTCTTTCCTTCAATGTTTTATTTTGAAATGTAAAGACTCTCTCAAGTGCAGAGACGAGAAAACACGTCCGAAACGCAGCTCTGAGAAGAGAGCAGCACAAGGCCCAGCTTCGACTCAACAGAGGGGCACACGCCCTCCCAACCATTAACCTACCTTAGCAGCCTGTTTTCCCATAAAACGATACTGTTACAGCAAAGCCAGGCCCTCAGAGCTAAAAGTTAGCCAAAGTTATAATTTAAAGCGAGCATAATTTTCCAATCCTAAAAAGACAGTGGAAAACACACACTAGCGACCACAAGTTTCATTCCTGGGTTGCTGGCTAATGCCTTTTTGTCAGTGAATTCGCTTGCATCCGGTTAAAAAATGAAAGCATCAATATTATTTGTCTTCAGTATTTAAAAGTCAGAAGTCAACACTATTTAAGATAGAAAATGCATTATAAAATTTTTATGACTTTCTAATAAAGTGATGTTGACCAAACAAACTTTACTTTCTTTTCTACCACAGACTAGAAAAGAGAATCGCATGGCACTGTAGTGACACACAAAACCAAAAACTGCGTGTTTGAAATGGGTGCAGACCACGAGCACCCTCCCCACCCTCCAGTACCTCGTTTCTGGATGAAGACCCTGAGCAGGGGGTTGGCGCTCGAGACCGCCTTGCAGAAGTTGTCGTCGTTGTTGATGGGCAGCAGGTCGCCATGCACATCGGCGTACCCGATGGTCACGTCCGTGTTGGAGATGTGGTGCGTGTGAAGCACCAGGTTGTAGAAGTCTTCAAACTTCCCTGGCTTCTGACGGTCCAAGGAAAATCTCCGGAACTCAGCCCCAAACTGCAATGCAAGACACGGGGAACATAAATAGCAGAGAAAGGACCTGAAATAAGGCTTGTTCACTTCACATCAGGTGTGTCCTGAACCTCCATGAGGCCCAGGACACAGTGGTGAAGTGTGTCCCTGTCCTAACGGAGCTTCTGCAAGAACACGAGGAAAGAGAGACACAAGTGTGAGGGATCAGCTCACTCAACGCTGACCTGCGTCCTGAGGACAGGACAGGTGGTGTAGCTCAGGCTACTGAGGAAAAAGCAATGTCAAAATGTATAATGAGATGGTGGACGAGAGGAAACAGGCACCTGTGCTCGGTGAGGGCCTTCGCCTGGGTGGCTGCCCACAGCACAGCAAACACTTGAGGCAGGAGGGACGCAAGGCCAGCTGAATGCTCCGCACATTTTCCTAAGGGTAATGGGCGGTCCTAGAACAATTTCAGTTTTAAGCAAGGAACTCATTTGTTATGATTTGCATTTGATTTTTAAAAAGTCAAATTTTTGATTTTTAAAAAATCAAATTTTACTTATCTACTGAGAGAGAGAGGGACGGAGAGAGCGCACACACATGAGTGACAGAGTGAGAGAAGGAAGGAGAGAACCCTGGGCAGGCTCCGTGCTGTCAGCACAGAGCCCCACGTGAGATCACGACCTGAGCAAAAATCAAATCAGATGCTTGACCTCCTGAGCCCCCCAGAGGCCTCTGAATTGCATTTTTCAAAGATCAAATAACTACACTATCAAAGGCTCAAAAGTGGAAGCAAAAGTGAAAGAAAGAAGGAATGTAGTCAAAAGGAGGCTTCACAAATCTCAGGGGACAGGAGCGTGGGCCCTGGTACTGGCCCAAACACAGGGCCGGTCTCTCTCAAAAAAGATAGTATTCGCTTTACCTGCTCTGGGACCCATGTTTCCTGAAAGTCCCTGGCCCTGGCTCAGGTGCCCACCCCGTTCTCTGCCAGGAAAGGACGCGAGGTCACCTCCCACAGGCTGAACCGTGCTGGGATCCGAGAACACCACCTCTGTTTGGCCTAAGGTTTTCTGGATTAGCACACGCTGTTGTCCCTCACTGGGCAATACAGACCTTTATTCATCAGGCAGGACAGATTCAGTGCCCTTCAACACAACTGAAAACTAATTATAGTGGTTCCAAAATACACAAGAATGAAATGTCTAATGTTTACACTAAACGAGTCATTACATCATCTAGACATTATGTCAACTAAGGCAAATCAACTCAGACCATATGGGTTTGTGTGGTTCTCAGAGTGGGCAGGCATCAGAATCACCTGGACCCCCAGAGGTCTGGACTGGGCAGATCTGGAGAGGGGCCCAACAATTTGCATTTTTAACCAGTTCCCAGGAGAAGCTGATGCCCTTGGCCTGGGGACTGCACCCATAAAAGCGCTGGTTTTAAAGGAATCAGTCTCCAAATCTCCATGTTCACAGACCTCGGAGAACCAGAGTCTCTTCATCCATTTCCCTTTTTAAAAAACAAAACAAACCTCTCACCCATCCTGCATTGCCCCAAGAATAAAATACTTCAACACACAGGGCAGTGGGACATTCCAAAATAGCGGTTTGGGAAAAGCCACTTTCAGTGAGTAAGCACTGGGTTAGGGGAGGAGGGGCTCCAAGCTCAGCTGCCGCAGAGGGCACAGCAAAGGCTCTCCCCCATCTCCGCTGCTGTCAGAGGCGCCCACCTTAAGGAGGGGCCTGTGAACACAGCACAGCAAACCTAGAAATCTCTCCCACGTTGCTGAAAGATAAGCATTCCTCTTCTTCTCTATATTCATTCCAGTGTGCCGTCCACTGGCCGGCCCAGGGTGAGCAGTGCACAATCTCTCACACGCAGGGGCTACATCCTGTGGTCACGAAACTTTTCAAAGCACAAGAGTTCAGGCCTACAACATAGTTTAATGTGGTTTTTTTCAGATTCGGTTATGCCATCACATCATGAATATTTATTTCAGCAATAGCCGTCATCTCTCCCATCTCAGGTCTAATATAAGCTAACTTCCAGAGTAATCAGTTTTTATCAGTATACAACCTCTTTTCATTAAGCACATAAAGAGAGTTCAATGGTGTCCAGTGAAACCACAGTGTGCCTCTAAGTTTCAAATGCATTTCTTGGTTGACTATTCTCCCAAACTGGACACTACGGACTCACTGTGATTTAAGGGACAACGGCTGCCTCTCCTTGACTCACTCCCACTGGATTAGGCCACATCCTGGTGTGAGCAGTGAGAAACAGCACATGTAAGGCAGGCCCTTCTGCAACGTTTCTGGTGTAACTGCATTTGGCAGTCAATCTAAGGTGAATCTAATTTATTTCTCCAATCTTTTAGTGGTTTTCTTCAAAAGATGTCTTTTTAAAACTAAAAAAAAATTTTTTTTTTTTAGAGAGCGAGAGAGAGTGCATGAGCAGAGGAGAGGGGCAGGAGAGATGGAATCTCAAGCAGGCTCCACATGGAGCCTGACATGGGGCTCATGACTATGACCCTGGGGTCATGACCTGAGCCACCAAGGTTCCCCTTCTTCAAAATATGTCTTAACGTGTGGACTTGAAATGAAAATGAATCCAGACTTCTTCCTGACAGAAAGCAAGTCTGATCTGTATTTGACAAAGAGGCTGACTATGTTACTCCATCCAGCCCTACCGTGAACATGCTTCTTATGCTGATGAGTCCCAAAGTTTGGAGAAAAGAGGTATGAAATGAGAAATTAGCATTTTTCCTAATTTTTTTTAATATCGGAAAATACACAAAACATGAAGTTTACCATTAAAAAATTTACTGTTTGTTTATTTTTGAGAGAGAGAAAAACCAAGTGAGAGTGGGGGAGGGGCAGAGAGAGGGGGAGACACAGAATCCAAAGCAGGCTCCAGGCTCCGAGCTGTCAGCACAGAGCCTGGCGTGGGGCTCGAACCCACAAACCGTGAGATCGTGACCTGAGTCAGTCACTTAACTGACTGAGTCACCCAGGGACCCCCAAAGTTTACCGTATTAATTATTACTTAAGTGTACAGTTCAGTGGCAGTAATACATTCGCACTGCTAAGTAGCCGTCCCCATCCACGTGCCTTCTTATCTTGTGCAACTGAGTCCGTTCCCACTAAACACGGGCTCCCAGCCCCTCCCCTAGTCCCTGGTGCTACCATCTACTTGCCTGTCTCCATGAATGTGACTCGTCTAAGTACTTCACATGAGTGGAATCATAGAGTTTTGTCTTTTTGTGATTGGCTCATTCCCCTGATCAAACATGTGATTTGAAACACTTTCTCTCATTCTGTGGGTTGCTTTCCTCTGTGGATCTGGGTCCTTCTAAGGGGAAATGTTACAGCTGTGAGCAGGGCACACGAGGAGAAGGTGGACTGTTTGAGGCCATTGTCTAACTTGCCTGCTAACCTAGGGCAGGTGCCGTAATGCAAGTTTTTCTTAAAACTTTGCTTAGTAAGCACTGAGCTTTGAAGTTGTAACTGTTCTGGACTGAGGAGACGGCCTCCCAGACAGACACCCCCCTTTGTGGAGTTCTGCGGGTTTGAGTGTGGGGCAGCAGGCGAGTGTCTGACGCTCAGCTGTCACTACCTTCTCGTGAGCCTTGCTGCGGGAACAAATACCTACAGTGGAGACTCGGCATTTCAGGGTGGTCTCTAGTAAACTTTAAAGCTGGCTCGGAGGGCACCTGGGTGGCTCAGTCGGTTCAGCGTCTGACTTCAACTCAGGTCATGATCTCACAGTTCATGGGTTCGAGCCCCACGTCGGGCTCTGTGCTGACAGCTAGCTCAGAGCCTGGAGCCTGCTTCAGATTCTGTGTCTCCCTCTCTCTCTGACCCTCCCCTGCTCACACTGTCTCTCTCTCTCTCTCTCTCTCTCAAAAAAATAAATAAATAAATAAATAAAACATTAAAAAAATTAAAATTATAAAGTTGCTTCAGGCATTTTCATAGGGATACCTATACACTAATGCAGTGTTATTCAAATGTCACATACCTCCTAAAGAATTCTGAAAAACTAAAGGCCAATTTATTTTTAAGTTAGCATCTAAATTTTTCATAATAAAAATAAATTGTGACAAGGGATGTAATTTCCAGCATACTGTAAATATTTCTTTTAAAAATAAATATTTTATCAGATGATCTTTTAAACATAGTCAATGAAATCTAAATGCCACAGCGATATGATGTTACCATCATGCATTTTAAAATAGAGTAGCCAACTCTTGTACAATGATCAGAAATTCTACATGGGTCTTTTCTCTGCTTGGTCTCTTGTTTCTATCACACAGTTCTCCAAAAGGATTGAACCCTAGTATTTTGTCATAATAACTTATTCTTGAGTACCCTTTCACTCTTCTATGTAAGAACAGATAAATTGAATTAAACATTCTTTTTCACATGGCCACAAGGCTCTATTTGTGGAGAGTATTTCTACATTGTTGATAGTGGGTATGAAGTTTTAATTCTGGAAGATGGAAAGAGTACTGGAGGGTATGCACAACAACGTGATGTAAACTGTATACTGCTAAACTGTATGCTCAAAAACTGGCGAAGATGGTGAATTTAATGTGTATTTTACCAAAACTATACAGTGATATAAAATAAATAAAAATATATTTTTTACAGCAAAAAAGTTTGTAGCCTAAGTCATCACAATGATTAAATCATGATTGAAACAGTTACAAATTTTCATAATTATTAACCATCCAAAGTAAACACCTAAAAACATCTTTCATGAGGAGTGTTTTCGCTAAATGAGGCCAGTGTAACATCGGCTCTTTTCCTCCTTCTCCTTGCTGTGAATGTAAGTTGATGGGACTGAGGGCTTGAAGACATAACAGACCTCAGCTCTATGACTCTTACCAAGTAATGTGCCAAAAAGAAATGATCAGAGAGTGGTCTATCTTTAAAAATATTTTAAATAATCTATTAGCTGACAATTAGGACAACTTTTTAAAAAATGTTTTTAAATGTGGGGCGCCTGGGTGGCTCAGTCGGTTAAGTGTCCGGCTTCAGCTCAGGTCATGATCTCATGGTTTGTGGGTTCGAGTTCCACGTCGGGCTCTGTGCTGACAGCTCAGAGCCTGGAGCTGCTTCAGATTCTGTGTCTCCCTCTCTCTCTGCCCCTCCCCTGCTCGCTCGCTCGCTCTCTCTCTCTCAAAAAAAGAAAAAAAAAAAAGTTTTATTTATTTTTAAGACAGAGACAGAGCATGAGAGGGAGGGGGCAGAGAGACAGGGAGACAGAATCTGAAGCAGGCTCCAGGCTCTGAGCTGTCAGCACAGAGCCTGACACAGGGCCCGAACCCACGAACGTGAGATCATGACCTGAGCTGAAGTCGGAGGTTTAACTGACTGAGCCCCCCGGGCGCCCCCAATTAGAACAACTTTCAATGCTGTTGAAAGCAAAGTATTGGAAACCACTGGACTTGTAGCATTTCCTGCCCAATTCTCAGAACTATTCACTTTTTCAATTTCTGGTAAGGACACCAAGAATTATATGACAATGAATTGTGTCTGCATTTAGAGGAAACTTGCTTAATCTGATATAATGGGGAAGTAAAAACATAAAATTAGTACCCCATGCCAATATGTATTTTTAAATAAAATGCTTTTATCATACTGAAGTTGGATTCTTATATAACAACACCATCACCAAAAGACACTCAAAATGGATAAATGACCTAAATGTAAAACCTGAAACTGCAGAATTCTTAAATAAAAACAGTGCCAAAGCTTCAGGATACTGGGTTTGGTAGTGATCTACTGGATGTGACGCCAAAGGCACAGGTAACAAAAGAAAAAATAGACATCGGACTTAAAGAAAACTACCTTTTATGCATTAGAAAGACACTATCCATGGAGTACAATAGCCTGCAAAGGGGATAATATTCAGAATATATAGGGAGCTCCTAAGTACAACTGGTATATGTCCCCACAGTGGAATGTTACTCAGCCTTAAAAAGGAAGGATCTTCTTTCACCTGCTACCACAAGGATGAACCTGGGGGACTTTGTGCCGCATGAAACAAACCAGCAACAAAAGGGTGAATGCTGTGTGGTTCCACTTGCAGGAGTTCCCCAGAGCCAGCAGATCACGGAGACAGAAAGCAGGCAGTAGTTGCAAGGAACCAGGAAATTATTGCTTAAGTGATAGACTTTTGCTTTTACAAGACAAAAGAGTTCTGGAGATGGATGGGGGGAGGGGCGGCTGCACAACAGTGTGAATGTACTTAGTGACACTGAACTGCACGTGTAAAATGGTTAAGTGGCAAATTTTATGTTGTGTGTATTTTACTACAGTGGAAGAGATGGAGGGGGAAGGAGGCTGTGTAAAGCTCTCATACACTCCTACAAACGCAGAAGGCCACACACACATGCAGGGCTGTGTGAGTGATCAGGAAAGACCCAAGAATGCTATTAGCTCTCCTATCTGGAGACCTGGGATTCTGTGAGTCAGGAAGTGAAGGCTAAAGTGGAGCGTAAGCAGCTGGAGCTGACACACACACAGAGCCCTGAGCAGAGGCTGGGGGACCTACTGCTTGAGATCATGTAAGGAGATCTCTGTGCAATCACCAGATGACCATGAAGCTAACAGTGGTCACACATAACAAATAATACACTTTACAGAATCTGTCCAGGAAAGTCACAAAACAAACAAAAAGCAGCAACAACCACAAACCCTTAAGAGGGAAGGGTCTGATTCCCAGAGTGATCACATCATTGTATTTAAAATATCTAGTTTTGGGGGCACCTAGGTGGCTCCATTGGTTAAGCGTCCGACTTCGGCTCAGGTCATGATCTCGTGGTTTGTGAGTTTGAGCCCTGCCTCTGGCTCTGTGCTGACAGCTCAGAGTCTGGAGCCTGCTTTGGATTCTCTGTCTCCCTCTCTTTTTTCCCCTTGCCCGCTCATGCTGTCTCTCTCTCTCTCAAAAAAAAAAAAAAAACAAACATTAAAAATTTTAATGCCTAGTTTTTCACAAAATTATGAGATACATCAAGAAACAGAAAAAAATAGCTTCCATACAGAGGAAAATAAGCAGTCAATGAGGGGCCCAGATGCTGCACTCACAAGACAAAGATTTTAGATTAGCTATTATAATTATATTCAAATAAGTAAAGGAAACCATGTTTAAAGATCTAAAGGAAACCACGAAACCAATGTCTAACCAAACATAGAATAACAACAAAGAGATGAGAATAGGTTTTTTAAAAAAGAATCGGGTTGAAATTCTAGAGTTGAAGAATATAATAACTTCAGTAAAAATGTCCTAGAGGGACTCAATAGAAAATTAGAGGTGGCCAAAGAAAAAATCAGCAAATATGAGGATAGGTCAATTTAGACTGTATAGTCTATGGAGCAGAAAGAAAAAAGAATGGAGAAAAATGAGTAGAACCCCAGAGACCTGTGGCATACCTCCACACATCTGGAGAAACACAGCTGGATGTCCTGGAGGAGGGGAGCGAGAGAGAAAAAGGCAGAAAGAATATTTGAAGAAACAATGTTCATAAACTTCCCAAATCTATTTAATCTACATATCCAAAAGTTCAACAAACTACAATTACCATAAACTCAATGAGTTATAAACACACCTGGATGCATCATAGTCAAAATGTAAAACCTAAAACCAAAGAGAAAATCTTAAAAGAAGAACACCAGTTCATCGTATACAAAAGATCTGCAGTGATATGAATAACTGATTTCTTTTTTTTTTTAATATTTATTTCTAGGAGAGAGAGAGAGAGACAGTGTGAGCAGGGGAGGGAGAGAGAGAGAGGGAGACACAGACTCTGAAACAGGCTCCAGGCTCTGAGCTGGCAGTCAGCACAGAGCCCGACGCAGCGCTTGAACCCACGAACCACGAGATCATGACCTAAGCGAAAGTTGGACGCTTAACCAACTAAGCCACCCAGGTGCCCCTGATTTCTTAAATGAAATCACAGGGGCTAAAATACTGTGGGGTAACATGTTGGGAGCAGAATGTCAACTGAGAATTCTATATCTGGCACAACTATCCTTCAAAAAATGAAGAAGAAACAAGACAGTCCAAAATAAACAAAAACTGGGGTAACTGACAAGCAGCCCTGCCTTACAAGAAATATTAAAGCTATTCTTCAGGCTGAAACCAAAGGTCACTATATATCAACTTGAATCCATGGTAGGAATAAATAGCACTATTAAATGTAACTATAGAGGTATATGTAAATGGCAGGAAAAGTATATTTTTGCTTGTGTGTAACTTGTTTCTTCTGATTAAGAGACAACTACAGAGGTAGCTTGTTTTCCTGCTTCCAATATTTGTAGCTGCTGGGAGCCTTACTTGGTCTATACCAGGCACACTGACCCCACGGCCAGACTAGGGTCCAAAGTGGCAACATTGTGGGGGGGCTCTGGCATTCCCTGGATAGTGCCAAGTTCTTGTGAGTGGAACATGGTCTGTGTTTGTCCCCCCAAATGAAGTACTAATACATGCTACAACAAAGATGAACCTTGAAAACATGCTAAGTGAAAGATGCCAGATACCCAAGACCATGTATTTTATGATCTATTTATATGAAATGTACAGAATAGGCAGATTTATAGAGAAAGTAGACTAGTGGTTACCAAGGACTGGGGATAGGAAGGAATTGAGAATGGCTGCTAATAGGTAGGAGGTTTATTTTTGGAGTGAAGAAAATGTTTTAAAATTATAGTGGTAATGATTGCACAAATCTTTGAATATACTAAAACCCACTGAATTTGTACTTTAAAGTTGTCAACTTTATTTCACATGAATTATAGTTTACAGAGCTGTTATTTTTTTTAAAGTTTTCGCCTCAAAGAATAATTTTCTAAGATAGCCAATTGAAGACTGATTGGAAGCTATGTTCAGAAACATGGAAATCCCAGAGAGTGACACTGGTCAGGTTCAACGGAGGCTCTGCTTTGCCTCTAGGCAGACAGGAAACGCTTGGGACCAAGTGTCCAAGCATCTGTTGTCAGCACACATCAATTTAGAAGATAAAGACGTAAGAGCTCAGGGAACCCCCTCCCCCCCAGATACAGGATGTGAGACTTAGTCCAAGCTGGAAGGGCAAGCTTTTCCAGTTCGAAATGGTCCCACAGTGTTGAACTGGTAAGGACAGAGGGCAGGCACACTGAGCAGGGCAGAACTTGCCTTCCCTCACACCCATCTCCACCCTGGCCCCAAACTGCAAAGGCTCTTAGTCCCTCTTGTCTAATTCAGAAACTAATACTTTATATGAATGATATTTCTGGACTCACAAGGCTCTGGAAATACCTATTTTCATTAGTCAATGTGACTCCAAGGATAATCCATTACCACTAACATGGTTATTTCTTATTTTCCTGGTTCAAAATATTAAATGTAAAATGTAAAATTTTCTTTTTCTTTTTTTTAAACTTAAAATTTTTTAATGTTTGTTTATTTTTGAGACAGAGAGAGACAGATCATGAGTGGGGGAGGGGCAGAGAGAGGGAGACACAGAATAGGAAACAGGCTCCAGGCTGTCAGCGCTGAGCCCAGAGTGGGGCTCAAACTCATAAACCATGAGGTCATGACCTGAGCCAAAGTCGGACACTTAACTGTCTTAGCCCCTCAGGTGCCCCAAATTTTCTTTTTCTTGATACCTAATGACGTTTTTCTACACTTACTGTATGTGTTTTGTGTTTTTTGTTTTTTAATCTATTCTGTGTAGGACACTGCAGGCACAAAAGGCTTGTTTGGGTTACAGTCTTCATGTCCACAGTTACGTTGTAAGCTTCCCCGTGGGAAGTGCCCTTCCAAGAGCCCATGAGAGTCTCAGAGAAGGTGAGGGATCTGCCCAAGGCCACACACTCCTTGATTCCAGGCTGGAAACAAGACTCCATTTCCTGATCTGATCCTTTTCTACATAAATCATTCTTCCCATCCCTTCTCGGCCTTTTGGCTAAGATCAAGTATAGCATAAATCATTCTTCCTACCACTGAAAACACGGTCCCCAGATTTCCTCCTACACTCACTCAGGTACTATTTACTTAAAAACTCTAAAATGGCACATTTAAAAAATTGTTTTTAGTTTATTTATTTTGAGGGGGGGGAAGAGGGAGAGACTGTAAGCAGGGGAGGGGCAGAGAGAGAGGGAAAGAGAGAGAATCCTAAGTAGGCTCTGCACTGTCAGTGTAGAGCCCAACATGGGGCTTGAACTCACAAAGGCATAGGATCATGACCTGAGCTGAAACTCAACAGTCTGACGCTTAACCGACTGAGCCCCCCAGGTGCCCCTAAAATGGCACATTTTTGATGATTAAGAAGCTGCTCTGGCACAAGGTCATCCCTTCTATTAGGACTAAAGTTAAAGAGAAGAGGAGGAAAATCAAACCTAGCACTTTCTTCTCATCTAGGCCCTTTCACACGTTCTTTCTAGTTAAAGAGGGCATTCAGGGCTCGAACCCCACGTGATGTCCCCACATGCTGCAAAGATGGGAGGGGGCAATTACTCACTGTTTCTATAACTTGAGGATTAAAGGCTCACACATGTTTGTATTTCTAACAGTTTTGTGGGGGCAGGAGATGCACACATACCATTTTTAATCTCAAGTCTTACAAACAGGAGGGAAATCAAAGTCTAGTATCTGGTATGACACTTGAGGTGCCATCTGGAGCCCAGAGTCCTAGGGTCACTTCAGTACCTGGGCTGGCTCATGAGGTCCCATGCAGGGACATTGCCCTGAGACATCTGTGCAGTGTATGCCAGGACTTTCCTGCAGCCTTCTCCAACATGCATGCTTAAAAAAACAAAAACAAAAACAAACAAACAAAAACTGGAACCACACACTGTTTGGAGTGTTTTTCTTTATGGTTTGAATAGTGGTAGAATCACATAGCTCAAAATTCAAAAGGTATTTAGTAAAAAGTCTCCCAGCCCCCTCCCCACGGGAACTGGTGATTTCAGTTGTATGCGCCCTTTAAAAGGCATTTTCTGCATGTGAAGGCATATGGGAACTGTATCTACATCCCCTCTTTTCTAATTAAACGGTAGCATGCTATCCACACTGGCCAACTCTGGGTTTTTTTCACTTCTCTGCTATATTTTGAAAACATTCTTTTTCTGGATGCTCATGGTCTTGTAAGGGAAGTATCTCTAACTCTCAGATGCCCCTGAACTGAGAAAGGTTAAGTCACTTGGCTCTCAGTTTGTAAGGTACCCACAGACAGGGATGTGACAAGGTACCGTCGGGCTCGCCAGACAAGGCCACAGGAGCCAGGCATTAAGGTAGGGTTTTTACCAGTTAAAATTCGCTTAGTGACTAGGTCACTTCTAAGACACCTCCCAAACCCCAGGCAGCCACAGATTTGGTTATTTATTTTACAAATTTGCAATTAACATATGAGTGATAGGAGCAAACTGCCATAGCTCACGGCTGGATTGCAGGCCCAGGGGAGTGGGGTCAGGTTGTTCTAGACTTGTGGAGTCTCTGATACACAGCACACACACAAATTTTCATTGAACTAATGAATTAAACTTCTGTCAACGGTTTTAAAGTAAAATTCTAGAATTTAAAATTTTTTTAAAATGTTCATTTATTTCTGAGAGAGAGAGAGAGAGAGAGCATGAGCAGGGGAGGGTCAGAGAGAGAGGGAGACACAGAATCAGAAATAGGCTCCAGGCTCTGAGCTGTCAGCACAGAGCCCGACACGGGGCTCAAACCCAGGAACCATGTGATCATGACCTGAGCTGAAGTCGGACCTTAACCGACTCAGCCACCCAGATGCCCCAAATTCTAGAATTTTAATTGAGTGGACTTTGACAGTCTCAAAACAGGAACACAGTAGGAGATATAACCATGAAGTCACAAACCAGGTCCCATGCGACACATCAGCCCTGTCCCATGTATGTTAGATTTGTAGCCAGCTCCCCACCCCACAACCCCCCAAACACAAGGGTGATATTTTCACCATCAAAACCAAGGAGCCAATGTTCCAATGACTATTTGCAAACAGGTGAGTAAACAGGCAAACGGAGGGGTCTTTAACCATGTAAAACACAGTCTCTGTGGTAATCAGGTTGTGACCCTACTTCAGATTGCTCAATGATAACTGCCAGTTTTAAAGACACAAAAGGTCATGGGGTCTCAACCACACCCAAGGGCTGCCTGAAGGTGTTTCTTGAAGAAAGATCTGGTTTCCAAATTGCTTTCCCAGGAAGGAAGGATAGTCAGTTTCTCTGACCACATGTCCTCTGCTCTGGATAAACCTGGTTGGGAGCCCTTGGTTCAGGGACACCAGGCTGTGCCTTCCACTAGTGACCATGCACGATGCACCACACACTTGCTGCAGGCAGATGCACTCTCCCAAAAGCCTCTGAGGCCACGTCCCACCTGCTCCCAGCTCATATCCCTTCCTTGGGCAGAACTAACTCTGAAAGAGAAAAGTGCATCTGAGAAGCATTATTAGCTTTCACTGCTTCTTTTCACCAGACAGCGACCCCATGAGCCACCAAATCACCAGGATACTTTTCCAAAAGTGTCATACTAAGTGATATATGTCTTTTATTTGAACTCATGCCTCTAAAATATCAAATAGGAACTCATTCACCAAGCAAATGTTTTCCTGTGCTGGGCTTGACAGTTGTAAAAGAAAAATATGGTCTCCCCCCNAGTAGAATATGTGGCCCCTGCTTTTATCATCCAGTGAAAATGTGTGAAGTGGCTCTAAGCAACAGGCACTTCTACACACTGGGGAAGGGAGTGAACAAAACAGAAAAAATGCCTGTCCTCATGAAACTTAAATTCTAGCAGGGAAGACAGGTAGCAAACAGTAAAAACAATGAGCGCCTAAGTCATAGAACGTGTTAGAAGTTGGTAAGTGCCACGGGCAAAAGGCCAGAAAGCACGAAGGCGGCCACGTGCACTCCCAGACCGCCGGGGTTACTGGGCGTGCAGACCATCACAGCCCCAGGGCCGCCGGGCCTCCTCCCCAGCCTCCGCCGCTCCTGCCCTGAACTTGGGGACCTGGGACAGGCCCCTCACCTTCTCTCAGCGCCAGCGCCACGAGCACGTTTTATGGAAGGGCGCGTGTGAAGGCTCCAGCACCGAGACTCCGTACCTGCTGCCGCAGCTGCTTCGACGCCTGGTCACTGTATTAACACAATTACCACCAGAGCAGCATTTTACTTAAAAAATTCTTCAGGGCTAGACTCCTCAGTTATCCTGAAACCGCCCTAATCTTGAGGGGCCAAGGGGGGTCCTAGCCACTAGATTTCTTTCTGACACGCACGAACTGCGGCGTGGGGGCCGATCCACTCGGGATTTCTAGTGTCGTTTTCCTAGTGTAAGAGGTTATTTATCTTGGATGAAAGATACTCCCGAGGGGCATCCAAGGGGGCTACTCTGTCCTCTCACGCACGACAAAGGCAGACTTAAAATGATGTTCTCACCTTAACCCTGGTTATTGCTTCCCCGGCATCCCAGGCCCCGCCCACACGGAGACCTCCCGGAAGGGCTTGGCCGAGGCCCCGCCCCCAGCTCGGGCCCCGCACACCAGGGCTCTGAGACCCCACCTCCCAGAGAGGA
>NW_027527956.1:9157845-9170302 GCF_008692635.1 Crocuta crocuta
CAGGTGAGACCGATTGCAGGAAGTCATCAGAAACACAGATTTTCAAGGAAAACTTTCATCAAAATATTTATGGGGCGCCTGGGTGGGGAGGCTCAGTAGGCTGGGCGTCAGACTCCGGCTCAGGTCATGATCTCACGGTGCAGGAGTTAGAGCCCCCGTAGGGCTCTGTGTTGTCAGCTCGGAGCCTGGAGCCAGCTTCAGATGCTCTCTCTCTCTCTGTGCCCCACCCCTACTCGTGCTCTGTGTCTCTCTGTCTCTCAAAAATAAATAAACATTAAAAAAAATATTTAGAGTAGTGACAAATGGTAACTGTAAAAGTTCACCAAGCAAAGTAGATCCCCAGGATGAAATACAATTAAGCCAACAGATACATGCTGTATTAGAGAGGGTTTAATGACCCAAGGAAGCCTTTACCACATGGGCAGTGAAAGAAAATGACTCAAAGCGGAATATAGAGTGATCTGCAGGGCGCAGCCGGGAACAAAGCAGCAAGGCCCAGCCCAGGGCTGTGAATATCGCCTGAGCCAAGAGCCCAGGGAGCTGTGCACACTTGAGGCAGTAAGCCAGCACCTCAGGCTGGGCCCAGGGATCCAGGGCTCAGGAACTCCTCAAAGTGCGTTCCTTGAACCAGCAGCATCACTGTCACCTGTGACCTGCTGGAGATGCCTGACCTCGGGCCCCAGGCTTAGAGTCAGAACCTGCATCCTAACTAGACCCCCGCTGACTCCTGTGCGCGTCAGCCTGAAAAGCACGGTTGTAAACATTCCAGTAAGCATCTTGCTAGTCACTGCTATGCACTGTTTAGTATTTGTTCGCTGAACAAAATTTTACTGAAGGCCAGGCATGGGTGGCGCCCTGTGCTGGTGTTGAGAGTCTTCACTGGGTTAATGGCTGTTTGAAAGCCCGACATCAGACTGTAATCACACATGCAAATGTGTAATTACAAACTGGGAAATGCAAAGAAACTGTAAGACACAGGCTTTGATTTAAATTCTGTGTATGAGGAAAGGAAATACTCAGGTAAAGAGAGGATGTGAGCAGGTCACCCGCAGCACAGACTGAAGGACAGACAGCCCCAGGTGTGAAAGATCTCAGCAGCATACTTTTGCAAGGTAATGCAAACTCCCCGGACCGTCTGGGGACAGGGCCAAGGCGCACGAGTGCGCATGCATGCCACATAGAAAACTGCGGGAAGATCCCCCTTTCGGAAATGATCAGAAGGCAGAGGCCATTTCCTCATATGGCATCTGTCAGAACGTGGCACCCTATCAGAGGATGACTTCCTGGGCTGACATGTTAGGACAGTTCAAAATCAGGCCACAGACCTGTGAGTCAGATGGGGTGGAGCCGACAGCAGAGCACAGCCCCTTCCTGTGCCCCATCCACCCATCCTGACCCAGAGCGATGATGGCCCAGCCACCAGTAGCTGCAGAACTGCTCAGACAGGCGCCACGTCCTGTGTGAGGCTGCTGGGTCCAAGGGCCCAGGGCACCTGGGTCGCCTCAGTCAGCGTGCTGCCGGTGTTGCTCCTCTGCTCCCATATGTGCTCTCTGGTTCCAACGTGCCGCCTGCATCTGGGGACCCAGCACTGGCAAATGTAGGTGTGGGGTGGGCCTGAGAGTCAAGGAGGATGAGGGGGAGCCAGGTGCCGGAGGGTCCGCCTAGGCCAGAGCACGCAGGGCGTGGAGGCCTCTGACCCTTTCTGGGACCTGAAGCAGAAAGCCACCCAGGCAGAGATCTGGGTCCCCGGTCCCCTAGGGTAGCGAGGTCACATCCCAACATGAACTCATAATCACAAAAAAGGGGCAGTTTCTAGGGACGGGGACGGGCTGACGTGGCACCAGATCTGCGCCATGATGTCCGATCAATACAGGCAGGAGGCCGGGTTATTAAGTTCCAAGGCTCTGCAGGTTCCAGTTCCCAACTCACCTTTACTGGCTGAGTGACTCTGGATAATTCAAACTTCTCTGAGCATATTTCCTCCTTTGTAAAAAAGGGACAAAAATATATTCTTCATAGAGTTTTTACAAGACTCAAATACAAACCTGTGCTGTTCCGACAGTGTAACCCCAGCCGACGGCAGCTATTGGCCAGACTGCCTGGAGCAGGCGCTCGGTGTTCCCGCAGAGCAGATCCTGCACAGGCATGCACGGGGCCTCCCGGGAGGCCCTTCTCAGAGACCCAGACCTGCTGCGGGCTACTGAGAGCGACGCATCCCTCCTCCGCTGAGCCACCTTCCCAGTTCCTGGGAGCCACCACCTTCCCCAGCCCCGTCCCTTCTATCTCCGGCAGGCACTTATCTCTCAGGTCCGTGTTTCAGAATGATTCCGTAAGAGAAGAGCTGTGCTCGTGGGCATGACCCGAAACCTGAAGATCCAGGTGGGGGCTCACAGCCCAGCGGGCACTATGCACCCCAGCCGTGCAATTCAAGGGGCATCTGCTATGTGACCCTGCAGGTGCACCAGGGACTGGGGCGGTCACCAACTACTCTGACCACAGCTGCAAAGGTCCCATGCGGGACCAGAGGAGGAAGTGGGATCAGGTTCTCCCTGCACCAAACTGACCGTGCACAGGCTGGAGCTCATGGGGCTGCTTGGGAGAGCGAGTTTCACAGGATCCATGAGGGACATGAAGGAAGTAGTACAGCCCTGAGCCACTGTCCAGGAGGTGCTGGGGAGCGAGGTGGGGGGATAGAGGATGTGACTTCAGGTAGCTATTGTCTATTTTCCAGGAGGTAGAATCAGGAAATAATGTGAAATAGATAGAAAGCAACTGAGGGTGTAGGATCTGGTTTTGCCACTTATAGGTGGGCCTTGCTTAGGTGTCTAGCAGGTTGGTCGAGCCCCAGGGGTGCTCCTCCCCACAGCTTATGCACACGGTGTCATGAGCTCGAGGAAAACGCCGGCAGAAAGCCCAGCACATAGCTGATTCTTCAAGAAAGGAAGCTGCAACCTGAACAGAGAGGGTCATAGCCCCCTAGACTCTCCAGGTGATGTGGCCCAAGTGGCATATGCTCACACCAGCCTGGCCCAGGCTCCCAGTGCAGGGAGGAGCCCAGAGACCATGTGCCTCCCAGGAACCCAATGGAGGGGACAAGCACAGCACCCCCAATGGCACAGCCTTGGCTATTCTCATCATCACATGCTCATCTTTGGCAATGCCATGACAAGACTCCTTGGCCACGCCACCAACAGACCGGCAATGGGGCCACACCCCTGGGAGATGGGGGCTGGGACAGGTGACTGACTCCAAGCATGGTGAGGAGCACCCCAGGGCAGCTCACTTCACCTCTTGAAGAGCGGAGGGTGTTCCTCAACACACTGTTTCACCCAGAAGCATCTCCCTGATGGCGCTGTCAGCATCTGCCCAGAGAAGCGGAGCCCCTGCATCACCTGGCAGTCAGCAGGCGCCCCTGTGAGGTTTGGGCCTGTGCCCTGGGTCTGGACAGCTGCCGATGGGCCTGAGGCGGGGCGCCACGGCTGGCCCCATGTGTGGGAGCACCCCACAGGCACAGAAGTTTGTCCCATAGCAACACCCCATCATTACCCGAGGCCAACGAGGGAAGTGAGGTCAGGACTTGTGGGTGGGGAGCCAGTGGCTCAGGCCCCCACGCCGTGGAAAACAGGATATGGACGTTAGTCCCTAGATCCTTCCAGCATGGCACCTTTCTCAGCGGGCCCTCACAATTCTCCCTTCCATAGCCCGGAGCCAGGGACCTCGGGGTCCTTCCACAAAGCACACATCCCCCAAAAGAGGCCCCTGTCTGTCCGCATCTTGTCTCAGAAGCAAAGGTACCAAAAGAGTTCTCCCTGGTAGACTGACTGACGCCTAACTCAGCTTTCGGCAAGCACACCGATGTGATAACACGGAGAACAAACATGCCTGCTCACTAGGCAGGACTTCTAGAAGGGGCAGACTAAGCCCCAAAGGTAGCTGCACTGCGATCTGCCGACGTCCGCATGTGCATATCAGGGGTGAGCCTCAGGGCGTTGCGGCAAACCTCCCCCGCTGAGGGTGGTAGAAAGCTCTGGCCCCCACGGGTGTCCACAGCCCACCAAGCTGGAGGCTGATTGTGGGGTTTTCATTCTACATGTGAAGATCAGACACTTTTTTTTTTTTAATTTTTTTTTATTTATTTTTAGGAGAGAGAGAGAGAGACAGCGTGAGCAGGGGAGGGTCAGAGAGAGAGGGAGTCACAGACTGAAACAGGCTCCAGGCTCTGAGCTGGCAGTCAGCACAGAGCCCGACGCGGGGCTCGAACCCACGAACCGCGAGATCATGACCTGAGCGAAAGTCGGACGCTTAACCGACTAAGCCACCCAGGCGCCCCTTATCAGACACTTTTTAAAAAGGAGAGAACCCACCCTCCCTGAAGAGCCTGCGCACGAGATGCCCCGTGAGCTGCCGAGCAGCCCACAGGCCCACCCTTGTTCCCCTAGTCTCAGCGTCTCGAGCGCTGCCAGGCCCATGGAGCCGGCGTGGACTGAACGCAGGGCAAGAAAGGCATGAAAACAGCAATCGGAACCACAGAGTCACACAAAGAAGTATAAAAGCCCCTTCACCCATCAGCAGTGGGAAACATAAATTCTGTGACAAAGAATCTCTTCCTGATTTATTTTATTTATCAACACACACTTAATAAGTTGTGGTTCAAGGCCTTTGGGACTCTCAAAAGCTCATACGTCCTAGCAGCCACTCCGCCTAAATCCAGTCTAGTCCAGGGCCAGAGCCGAGAACATCCACACTGCGTGGTGGCTTAGACTAAGCAGGATCACCAGGCCAGCTCTGTGTCCCACTGCACCGCGTACGGCAGTATCGCGCAAGGCTAATGAAGAGCGTGCGTGCACTGAAGAGGCACTCATGCACACAGCCACCCAAGGACATGCACGCAGCTCTGGGCACCATCGACACAGGCAGATGCACGACACTTGGCATCCATAAAGGATGTCCGCTGACGCACACAATGTGGATGTACCCTACGGACACAGGAGTGTATCATTACATCATGTCCGAGAACCAGACTTGTCTTTAGTGACCGACTGCTGACGGTGGTTACACTGGGGTGGGTGCGACTAGACAGGATGTCAGGGAACCTTCCTGGATACTGGAACGTTCCACATTTTGATCTGCATAGTGGTCATCTGGATGTGCAAACATGCAAACTTTCATCAAGCTGCACGCCTGAGATTAGTGTCACACAGGAGAGAGCCTGCCACATTAAGTAGGTCTGGAACAGCCTCCTGAACAGGCAGCTACTTCAGCCTCAAGGCTGGGCAAGAGTAGGAAGGGACAGGGTTGTAAGAAGGTCAGCCTGTGGAGCAGAGGGAGGAGACAAACCAAGAATTTAACAGGGCTGGGCCATGCATGAGACTATGGGTGGTTTTCAAACTTTGTGAGCGGCAAAATCTTTTTTTCTACCCTCAAGTAAAAAATGCAACACACATACCCCCCAACACAGAGCAGATGCTCTGGTTGGGGATGAGGAGTGGAGCCGGCCGGTGAGCACCTGCTCAGAGCCCCGACGAGGTACACAGCCTTGGGAAGAGGCAGCGTGCCGCGTGATAGGGTGTGGGAGACACACCCCAGACCCCAAGAACCTGGGAATGACTGAAATACTGATGCCACAGCTGTAACAGTGCGCGTCCTGGGCCTGTCACCCCTACCTGTAGTCACAGGGGGCTGCCCGCGGCAGCTCTGCAGGAGGAAGCATGGGGTCAATGGGGCTTGCAAGGAAGGGCTATGAGCTTGGTCCAGGAGGTGCGCAGAGCTGGCTCTGAAAAGGGGTCTGCAGGCTGCACCCCTTGGGGCTCTCAGCCTATGATCAAACCCTAAGGAAAGTAGCAGACACCAACACAGAAATACCAACGTGGACTTTTAAAACAATTTCCTTTCAAAAGTTTCTCTTTTTTGTTTAGCTCATCTTCTCCTTGCTTCCGTCCACACTGTCCCCACAGCACTGGCAGGGAGGGGACAAGGCCCTCTCAGAGGTGCCCTGAGAGTAATCCCATCAGCGAGTCAAGCTTTGCTCACCTTCCTCAAAAAGTAGTTCTTTTCTAAAGTGTCCTAATAACTTCTGGACTAGCAGCTATCAGGAAAATCCAGTTGTTCCTTATCTAAATTCAACTCAGCCAACATTTTTTGGGCACCTCCTGTATGCAAAACACTGCTCTTCACACTTCAGATGCTGAGTTTTTCCTTGGAGCAGATTACTGAGAAACGCAGCTAGTTTTCGGAGCTGGTCTCCTGGCCTAGTACAGTGGAGAGCCCCCAGATGAGGAAAAGTGGAGGCCAGAGCCCAGCTGCTTCTGGAAGCAATGAAGGGAGAAGGTGCTCTGGCTTATCTCAAAGCAACCACTGCAGACTTGGATGCTGCTGATGTTAGGAAACAGATGGGAGCGGTTCCTGGAGGCTGAGCACCTTGACTGGTCCTGCTGGGCGGGCGGGCCAGCAGTGGTGGAAGCCTCTGAGCTCAAGGAAATATGAAGTGGTAACTTGGTGACACTTTGGCTGTCAGAAAGAAGGCCCTCCACCCACCTCCATCCTAATCTTCCCACGTGTCAGGCCAAAACTTCACTGGACTATAGTTTTCTAAGGAGGAGATGACATTTGTCTTAGCTGTCTTTGTACCCCCACCATGAGCCCTATGCCTGGCGTGTAGTGGTTGCTCAGTAAATAAATAATAAAGTGGATCAACGCATGGTGGAATCAGACTTTTCAGAACAACTACTGAATAGAAAACTTCCCCGAGACTATCCCATAAGAACCTGCTATGGTNAACTCAGCCAACATTTTTTGGGCACCTCCTGTATGCAAAACACTGCTCTTCACACTTCAGATGCTGAGTTTTTCCTTGGAGCAGATTACTGAGAAACGCAGCTAGTTTTCGGAGCTGGTCTCCTGGCCTAGTACAGTGGAGAGCCCCCAGATGAGGAAAAGTGGAGGCCAGAGCCCAGCTGCTTCTGGAAGCAATGAAGGGAGAAGGTGCTCTGACTTATCTCAAAGCAACCACTGCAGACTTGGATGCTGCTGATGTTAGGAAACAGATGGGAGCGGTTCCTGGAGGCTGAGCACCTTGACTGGTCCTGCTGGGCGGGCAGGCAGGCGAGCAGTGGTGGAAGCCTCTGAGCTCAAGGAAATATGAAGTGGTAACTTGGTGACACTTTGGCTGTCAGAAAGAAGGCCCTCCACCCACCTCCATCCTAATCTTCCCACGTGTCAGGCCAAAACTTCACTGGACTATAGTTTTCTAAGGAGGAGATGACATTTGTCTTAGCTGTCTTTGTACCCCCACCATGAGCCCTATGCCTGGCGTGTAGTGGTTGCTCAGTAAATAAATAATAAAGTGGATCAACGCATGGTGGAATCAGACTTTTCAGAACAACTACTGAATAGAAAACTTCCCCGAGACTATCCCATAAGAACCTGCTATGGTGATGTAAGGAAAATGGAACTTCTTCCCCCAAAAGCAGGAGAGCTAACCCTTACAAGCTCTCATTTTTGGGCAGCCCAAGGGGACCTGATTCATTCTACACAAGGCAAGCTAGGAACACCCGCATCAATATCTAGACCTGGATTTCAGGGCTTGTCAGAGGAAGAGGAATTAGGAGCCCTCCTCCCCCAGTGGCCACTGACAGTTCGTGGCAAAGAGCATGCACTCTGGAGCCAGACTGCTGGGGCTCTCTGACCTTGGGCAGCTTCATGAAACTCCCTGGTCCTCAGTGTCCTCTCTTAAATAGTGGTGGTGATAACGGAACCCATCTTGCAGGGTTGTGATGGGACTTAATAAACTATCATTTGCAGTTGCTATGTACTTAGAACAGTGTCTGGCATGTATATCCACAGTTAAATATATTTTAAGAAATACTTCTGAGTGCGCCCTATACACAGAGGGGAGGGAGTGTCCAGCCTGGACCGTCTGTATACCCCTACTGTGCCCAGGGGTAGCTTCCAAGGAAGGCTGCAGGGTCTAACAAGGGTCACAGCACCTCCCATCACTCCCAGGTTCACAGAAGATTAGAAATTTGCCAAGAGGAAGTGGTGATCCAGTAAACAGGTACTCAGCCAGCTGAACAAGTCTTGCGCTAACTCCTGATGCTCCCTTGTTAAATGACTACTGTCATGGAGGCTTCTGCTGCCATCATTCCTCGCTCCTTCCTTGCTTGCCTCCAAAGGTGTGGGAGGCACCTTCATGGGAAAGGGTCAGGATGCCTCTCCTTTTTTTACTGATTCTAAATATGACTCACAAATCTTAGAGCTTCTGATACCCCGAATCGTTGTACCTTCCAATTCTTGATACTCCTTTCCTGAAACTGGGAGAACACTCTATCTGAAATGCCAAGGGTCCTAGAAAAAGGCTCGAACACCTGGCTAGTTGGGGTGCCCCCGTGGGAGAGTTCACGGGGCTTTGACACCCACAAAGTGCTGGCACGGACACCACTGGCACCTACTAGACTGACATTTGCTAGCTGGGTCCCTGGTGAGAGTCTCCTCCAGCTGCAGCTTCCCACATCGAGTCACCGAACCTGTCTGAACACAGATGTGCACACATACAAAACTGGAATCTTAGAAGGGTGTAGCTGACACACACAGGTGAGTCAAACTGTGTCAGGCAGTTCTTAACTGGCTCGCAGCAGGCAAGTGCCCAATCACCCCATGGGGAGGGCCTGGCCCAGCCCCCAGCCCACCAGATAGAAAGACATGTCCCTGCAGCACTGGGCAGCCAACAACCTCAGCCAGAGATAAGGTCAGAGGACCAGAGGAAATACGTGTGCTTAAACACTGTTACCTCAGCACAGTTTGGAAAATCTGTTGTCAAGCAGTTCCCATAATTCAATAAAAAAATAAGGAAGGACACTAACAGAAAAAAACAAAGCATATAGGAAAGAAAGGCAGCTAAAAATAGACAAATAGCCCACAAATATAAAAATGTTCAATTCAGCAGTAATTCAAGGATACAAATTAAAACAATGGGATGGGGTTCCACTTATCTAACTGGGAAATAACAACACCCAGTGCTGGGGGCACCTGGGTGGCTTCATCCGTTAAGTGTCCGACTCTGGATTTCAGCTCTCTCTCTCCCTCTCCCACTTGTGCTCTCTCTTTCTGTGTGTCTCTCTCAAAATAAATAACTAAAAAAAAAAAAAAAAGAAAGAAAGAAAAGAAAATACCAGTGCTAGAGGGAGGGAGGGGTGTCAGAGATGGATGGACAGACATGAAACAGTATATAAATCTGCAGAAGAGACTTTCTGCAAGAAAATCTAGCAATATATATTCAAAGTCTTATAAATGTGCATATTTTTAACATAGCAACGGCACTCTAGGAATTTGTTCTGAAGAAATAATAAGAGTTCTGCACTGACTTCATAGAACCAGTGGTTCTTTATACCCTTCACGTAACATAGCTATACATACTCTGTGTGTAATGTTTATATAGACTTTAAACATAAATCTTATTCATGTCATTATTTATTACAGAAAACAACTGGAAAAGACCCAAATAGGATATTGGTTAAATTAATTATGGTTTACACATAAAATAAATACTAGGTAGTAATTTTAAAATATGTTTTAAAAATCTTTTTAAAAAAATACTAATGACATGAGTAAACACACTGTTGACGGGGGAAAGCAGGTTATAGAATAACATGCCTATAAAATATGATCCTGATTCTGTAAAACACAGATTTACGCATGTATATGTGCATATAAAGGGTCAAGAGGACATGCAGCGACACTGAACAGTGGCTCGTTTCTGGATGGGAGAACTATCCCATTTTGTGCCTGATATGGTTTTTAAATTTTCTACAATGACAACATATTTGTTTAGAATCCAGAAAAGCCTCCAACATGATCTAAATGAAGTAGCAAACACTGGATTAAAGCCCCTAGTAGTGAATCCCCCCCAAACACAACGGACATGCCAGGCCCCTGAGTTGTAAACACAGTCCTTGGTCTCTGCTGTGACGCCTGCTCTGCGCCAGCACCGTGGCGAGGTCGTAAGATGAGAAGGGGGCGGGAGCTGGAGGCTTGGCCCAGTGAAGGCATCGGATGGGCTTTATAGGAGAGGGTTGGTGCACAGGGTGGCTTCTCAGAGAGCACTTCAGGTGGGGAAAGCCACATAACTATGGCAGACAGGCCACCAGATTAAGAGAATGTGAACAAGGCACGACTGAGACGGACCTCTGGACAATGATGGGCCTCCCTTAGCATGAGGGTCTTCAACTAGAGGGCACGGGCTGGCGGGGGAGCACACTGCTGACAGAGGGTGGCTGTGCTCCTTCAGACAGCTACAAAGTCTTCTCTAGCTCCTCCGCCCCTTGAAGACACCTCCCCTAGCACGGGTCTTCTTGCTACCCCTAAAAGGGGCCGAGACATGCTCCCTTGGAACTGAACATGCTCCCCCAGGCCCGCGCACTGTCCCTCCCTCCACACCGCAGGGCTTACAGGAGGAGGGGCAAAAGGAACTTTTACATCTGCAGGAACTCCTAAGTCTTCAAAGTGCTGTCACATTCATTACCTCATTTTGTCCTGGGAGGCAAGCAGAGCAGGAACAATGCCCATTTTACAGATGAAATAACCAGGGCTCTGAAAGTTTAAATGACTTTCCTGAAAGTTCAAAAGAGAAGTAGGTAGCAGAGATGGCTGGATTCAGCCCCTAGCACCATTTTCCCCACACCCAAACCAAGGTGTTATGGTGCTACACTTAACCTAAATAAAGACATCATTGTCATAAAGTTTTGCTTCCTGTATTTTGACAGCAACAGCTGGAGTAAAGGCTCCCTGCAGAGATGGGCACCACAGTAGCAAATATTCTTAACTACTAAGGGGGTCCGTGGGAGGGTGTACACAGAAGGAAGAGCCAGGTGGACTCTCTGGACAGACAGTAAGGCAAGCCCCATCATCCAAAATGGCGCGCGCGTGCGTGCGTGTGTGTGTGTGTGTGTGTGTAATCAGCCAGCTCAGCAGGTACCCCCTGTGTGTGTGTGTGTGTGTGTGTGTAATCAGCCAGCTCAGCAGGTACCCCCTGCACCCAGGATGGTGTGGCCCTTCCAGGGGTGCTCCCAAATTCAACCAAAACTCCAGCTCTGCCACTCACCTCCTGGGGAATATTCACGGCATCTGAACCTGAACCCAGGCTTGGGGCCAGTACCCCTTCTTCACTGGGGAGCTAGAAGGGGTAGGGCAGTCTGATGTAGCCGGCTGGCAGCCAGAACCCCCACAGCCCCCACTCCCATCCTGGAGGAGAGGCAAAGGCAGGCTCCCAGTAGCCTGCACAGTACCAGCAGTCCAGAACTGTGTGATAAGGCCTGGTGAGGGCATCTCCTCCAGATCTATCCTTCTAGATAAGTCCTCTGGAGCTGTGCATGTCATCGGGCAGCTGCAAGGCGCACATGGCTACTAGCATGAGAAATGTGGCTTGTGTGACTCAGGAAAAGTGCTTAATGTTAGTCAGTTTACACTTGAAATCAAACAGCCTAAAAGAGCAGCAGGAGGGACCCTTGATGGAAGTGTTCTGCGTCTTGTCCGTACTTGCTGGTAATCGCAGGGACGTGCACACAGCAAAGTGCATGACCAGGTCCTGGATGTGACACTGTGCTGCTACAAGTTATCTTCGTGGGAGTCTCTGTATTCTTTCCCACAAATGCCTGTGAATCCATGATAATCTCAAAATAAAAAGTTAAAAAAAAAAAAAAAGAACTGCGCTCACTGCCTATGGTAGTGGTCCAAGAGCTCTAATCAGCCGTCCCCACCCAGTTAAAGGACCCACAATTGTTTGGAGCTCCCACTCATGCTTGTGGGTTCTTCCCTCACACAACTCACAGCAGGCACATTTGATCTGAGAGGGTGCGGGCACTCCTGGGCTAAAGACGGGATGCGTTCCCGGCGAGGGCCACAGAATTAGCATTCGGGGGAAGGGTGCGACCGTAATAGAAGTGAGGGGTTCATAAAAAGACTGTCTCCTCAAGATGAAAATGAAATCCTGCAACTCACTGGTCTATTGCGGAGAAGTCGCTCCCCATCCTCGGCGGATGCCCTGTAAATCCTTTACCAAGGGACTCCCTTCGCCCTTGGCCGGCAGGAGCGGCCTGGGCAGGGGTGGGTGGGCGGCGGCGGACTCGGCTCCTTAGACACGAACGCCCGGCGCCCCAGTGCGCGTGGAGATGGGGATCTGAGCCCACCCCCGGCCCTGCCCCTCTCCCACCGGCCGAGCTGCTCCGCCTCGCTTCTCAGGAGGAGAGAGGGCCAACTCCCAGGCAGCGGCTTAGGGCCCGAGGAGCCCCCTCCTCCGGGACCCTGAACTACTGCAACCAAGACCCTCGCAGACAAAAGCGTCAGCCGGGAATGAGCCGCCCCCGCAGAGGGCAGAAGCGCCAGATCCTATCAGCCAATTACCTGAACGGGCACAGCAGCCCTCAAGTTGGGGCACGCTCGGGCCGGGGCGCGGACAGCGGGCGGG
>NW_027527956.1:9171320-9183685 GCF_008692635.1 Crocuta crocuta
CCCGCGCTTCACAGTTGTCGCCAGCCCCGGTACCTCCCGCAGCGCCCGGTCCCCCCGTGGGGCGCCCATTCATTCGCAGGGGGGCGCAGGCTGCCGGCTCCGGCTTACCTTGCTCTTGACTTCCACCGCGCTGCAGTCGTAGAAGCGCAGGGTCTGAGACTTGTGGAAGCTCCGGTTCATGGTTCCGGCCCCGCTCAGCCTCGCCCTCGCCTTGGCTCCTCANCACGAGTCCGGAGGAACCTGGTCCCGCCCCGCGCCCCAAGGACCCGCCCCCCAGGTCCAGTCCCCAAAGCAGCTGCTCCGCTGGAGGTGCGCGCTTCTGTTGGCAGCCGCCTGAGCAGCGGAAAGGAGCTTGGACCGGCCCAGGGCGTCTCATTCCCACCTGGGCGCCCACAACGTCTCTTTCAGCTCGCCTCCACCATGACTTTGTTTACCTCCACTGGGCGACCAGGAGAGGGGCTGATTTGGGTTGATTTCGTCATTTTCCTGGGTGATGCACGAACTAATGGAGGCTTGACTGACTCCTTGGGCCACACCTGTCGGTAATAGCTGCCAGGTAGTAGATGGTTCCAGGCAAAAGTTCTTCAGGGAGGCAAACTCCTGAGGCTCGCTTTAGCGCAGGTGGAAGTAAGGAGACGGAAAGAAGCACCTCTAGGCCTGTCTCATGAAAAGGAAGATCTTCTGCAAGGCCAGTGGAAAAAGGGTATCCAAGAAGAAAGACGGAGCCAGTTGTGAGCAACGTCACTGTGTGCTTACTTTCTAGAGGGCTCTGGAAGAGGAAATGCTGAAACCAAGATCCCCATCCTTCAGGAACTTGTGATGAAGTTAAGAAGACAGAACAAGTAAGGGTTTAAAAATTATTATAAGGTATACTATAAATAATTGTAATTTATAAGTTATATAATTATAAAATTGCTAGAAATTCATGATTAAATAAAACTAGAGAACACAAAGAATTGAAAGAAAAAAATGGTCACCTACAATTATACTAGTCAGCAATCAATTCTATTAACCTTTTGGTATATTATTTCTGTTCCTTTTTCTGAGTATACATTTATATATTTGATAAAATTGTGATCATGCTGTTTAACTAGTTTTGCAACCTACTTTTTTTTTAACCTCATGTTATATAAGAAACATATTCATTAAGTGTTCTTAACAAATTAGGTTTTTAAGAGCTGCAAATATAAATATAGACATAATATTTTTTAATGTTTCTTTCTTTTGAGAGAGAGAGAAAGACCTCGAGCAGGGGATGGACAGAATCCCAAGCAAGCCTAACACTGCCAACACAGAGCCTGAAGCAGGGCTTGATCCCATGAGCCAGGAGATCATACCTGAGCCGAAATCAAGAGTTGAACATTTAACCAACTGAGCCACCCAGGCTCCCCTGTAGACATAATTTTTAATTATTCCATTATTGGATATTCAAGATGTTCTCAGTGTTTAGCTTTTATAACATACTGTGTTTCTTGAATTCACTTATTAGAATTGACTACAAAAAATGGAATGAGTATGCCATGGAGCACACATATATCTAAATCCTTTAACACAGATTGGCAAACTGTATNTAAAGAAAACTAGAGAACACAAAGAATTGAAAGAAAAAATGGTCACCTACAATTATACTAGTCAGCAATCAATTCTATTAACCTTTTGGTATATTATTTCTGTTCCTTTTTCTGAGTATACATTTATATATTTGATAAAATTGTGATCATGCTGTTTAACTAGTTTTGCAACCTACTTTTTTTTTAACCTCATGTTATATAAGAAACATATTCATTAAGTGTTCTTAACAAATTAGGTTTTTAAGAGCTGCAAATATAAATATAGACATAATATTTTTTAATGTTTCTTTCTTTTGAGAGAGAGAGAAAGACCTCGAGCAGGGGATGGACAGAATCCCAAGCAAGCCTAACACTGCCAACACAGAGCCTGAAGCAGGGCTTGATCCCATGAGCCAGGAGATCATACCTGAGCCGAAATCAAGAGTTGAACATTTAACCAACTGAGCCACCCAGGCTCCCCTATAGACATAATTTTTAATTATTCCATTATTGGATATTCAAGATGTTCTCAGTGTTTAGCTTTTATAACATACTGTGTTTCTTGAATTCACTTATTAGAATTGACTACAAAAAATGGAATGAGTATGCCATGGAGCACACATATATCTAAATCCTTTAACACAGATTGGCAAACTGTATCGCTTAGAATTTAATTTTTACTTCTTTTCACTAAAATATCCTGTTACATACATGCCAGGGGCATTGCAGAGGCACGGGGTTATAGTTCCTGCATTTACAAAAAAGAAACCCACCAATCTGCCCTCAGGATCCAGTCATGTAGACAGGATTCCAAATCAAGGTAAAAATGCCAAAAGGAAAAAAAACTATTCCAGACAAAAGGTTGAGGATGTCCACTGGTCTGAAAACTACAAAATACCTGATAGAATGGTTTGTTATCAATTCAGGTAATTTTAATGTATTCCAGATTGATTTTTTTTTTTTTTTTTTTTTTTGGTCAAAGAGATACACACTCTGCAAGCTGAGAGAGCAAACTGTGCACAGAGGTGCTGACTTTCAGAGCTAAATCCCCTAAACCACATGTGGGTCTGTGGTCATTGCTGATTGTTGAGAATGGGCATCACTGTCAGCAAACAGCCGTCACGCTGGGGGGAGAGCTCCCACCTAGATTTGTTAAGAAGTGGGGGCAAGGGGTAAAGGGGGACGGGCAGCATTCTAGGTGATGTGGGCAGGTGAGGGGCACCAGCTGGCCTACTCAGGGCTTGGAGATGGGTAGAAGGCTGGAAGCTACAAAATTCCATCCTTGATGGAAGTGAGATAATTTCTGTCATGCCTGTGGCCCAACTACATTTGCCCCATCCAGTGCTTCTCCTCCATACCCACCTCTGACCCACTGAAGTGCAATCTGCACTTGAACAAGATCCCCTGCTGGTTTGTGTGTCCTTGTTTGTAGTTTTCTATTGTCTGTCGGTTCTTGAGGGGCGTGGTCAGCAGGAGGAAGTACATGTGGAGGGAGCCTGAGTCTCCAGTGGGGACTTGAAGGTGATTCTTTTGGGCTTCAAGCCTGTGTGTGGGTTGGGTGTGGTCAAAACCAACCTGGCTGGGCTGAACCTTTAGATGGAAAAGCTTAAGAACCCAGCAGCATGATCGCACCCTCCCCCCCCTACCCCCCCAGGTCCTGACGCACAACCACAGGGCCAGCCTGTTGCCGGGCTCTCCAGCTGGAGCAGGTGGACTCCAAATGGTTCGTGCTGTGCCCATCACAGGCCAGACACACACTCCTCATTGCCGTTCTGTTGGTTACTGCGGAGCTAACTGCCTCAGGAAAGTGTTCGGAGAGTTAGGGGAAGATAATTGAGACTCTCCGCAAAGGTGCTGGAGATTTCGGTAGGCCTTGTCTTTACACCGTGTGTTGTGCAGGCCTCTCACAGAGGACCTGCGGCAGGTGAACTTGAGCATGTCATTTACCTTGGCCTCAGGTTTCTTCATTTGTGAGGTGGGTGCCTCAGTGCTCCCCTCACCAACTTCCTGGCAGCATCCTGGTATCATTACCAGGCTGTGCAGCCCCACTGTGAAACCTTGAGAAGTTCTCTACCAAGAGAAGTGCTCCGAGTGGTCTCCTGCCTGACCGGAGCAAAGACAGTGCAGGAGTGGCTGTAGCAGCCTTGAGAGACGTTCGTGGCTGAGGCAGAGGCCTGGATCACAGAGATACACGCTTACCGTTTGTACAGCATGAGCAGCTGGTTTCAGAGCGAGGCTGAGAAAGAAAAGTGGGAGGGCAAGGGGGCTAATCCTCTTCACATGTTTGGCTTCAGATAATCCATCCAAAACTGGTGACCAAGTCCCCCAGCATCAAAAAGGAAACGTTGTAGACCCAGGAAAATGTGTTCCCCCAAAGCCCTAAACCTGACCTTACAGTCATCAGCATCCACAATGCAATGAATATTAAAGTTAAAAATCTCAAGGTTCTTCCTTTTTTTTAGGGAGGGAGGGAGAAAGACCAGCCAGGGAGAAGGGCAGAGAGAGGGAGAATCTTTTTTTTTTAAAGATTTATTTTTGAGAGAGAGAGCAAGCAAGCAGGGGAGGGGCAGAGAGACAGGGGGACAGAAGATCCGAAGCTGGCTCTGTACTGACAGCAGCCACCTCCGTGTGGGGCTTAAACTCACTAGCCGTGAGATCATGACCTGAGCCAAAGTTGGACGCCCTCTGAGCCACTGAAGTGCTCCAGAAGAGAGAGAGGATCTAAGCAGACTCTACCCTCAGCACGGACCTCGTAACCCTGAGATCATGACCTGAGCCGAAATCAAGAGTTGGATGCTCAAACAACTGAGCCACTCAGGTGCCCCCCAGATCTCAAACTTCTAAATACCTGAGTACTAAAGGCACCATCATCAGAAAAAAAAAAAAGGTATTTAATAATGAAATACACAGTGATAAATTGTTTTTAAGGCCCTGATAATAAAGAGAAGTGTCAACCTTGTGTGAGTCACTAAATCAGCTGTCAGTGCATCTTGTCAATTCCAAGTGTGATGGAGAAGAGTCTGTGAAGGAGTATAGACCCACCCAGGGCTGCCCACCCTCCTCCATCTCCTGGAGTGCCAGGCTAGGAGAGGACTCCTGTACCCATGGCCAGCTTCAGAGCTGCCCAGAGCCTGGGTCTGTGCAGCAGGATAAGTTCAGGGGTTTCTGAACAGCACTGCTACCCTCTCTCCACAGGGATGCTTTGCAATGTCTGGAGGGTGTGCTGCTGGCAGGTAGAGGCCAGGATGCAGCTCAACACCCTACAATGCACAGGACAGCCCCCACTGCAAATCCCCCACTGTGATCCTGGGATCCTGCCCAGAAAGTCAGTGGTGCCAAGGTGAGAAACATGGCCGTGTGGCAATGCTGGCCTCCAGGAGAAGCTCAGGACCCTGGCCCATACCTTTTCCATCCCCCAACGCAGGAGGTCCCCTCCTTTAGCTTGGTCAAACTTAAGGACCTTTTTTCTTCTCCACCAATGATGGGTGATCTGGTGCCCCATCCTTAGAAGTCAGGAACAGAGGCCTCATTAGCTCCCTGACTTTCTAGATGACCACCCCAGTGCCTCCACCCCAGCCCCTCCCTTCTCTGCCCTGGGGCAGGGTCTGAAAAGCCCTGGCATGGGGCGCCTGGGTGGCTTAGTCGGTTAAGCGTCCAACTTTCGACTTTCGCTTAGGTCATGATCTCGTGGTTCGTGGGTTCGAGCCCCGCGTCGGGCTCTGTGCTGACGGCCAGCTCAGAGCCTGGAGCCTGTTTCAGAGTCTGTCACTCCCTCTCTCTCTGACCCTCCCTTGCTCACGCTGTCTCTTTCTCTCTCTCTCTCCTAGAAATAAATAAAAAATTAAAAAAAATTAAAAAAAAAAAAAAGCCGGGGTGAGTGGCTGTTGACTTTAGCGCTAACAGCTTTGGGGTCAGTCCCACTGGTAATGTAGGTTGTGGTGTTTGAGCTAGAAAGAGACAAATTAGGCCAATTAGCAGTGAGGCAGCAGCTGCTCTGTGGATCATTCTTGAGCAGCGAGGCTGACAGGCAGCAGAGGTCTGATAAAGACACACTCACACTCCAAGCCCATGACCTTTTCGAGTCAACACCCTCAGAAGGCTCTTCCAGCCACAGGCACCCACCCTTAGGCTCTCAGCCTGTTGTTCAGCTGTGCACCGGGAGATCCAGGATAGTGTGTGGCACGTGGCATCCACTCCAGACCAAACTCCAGGTCAGAGCAGCTCAGCCTGAGGCTGAAGGAGACCCATCAGTAGATTAGTGGTGAGGTATATCTTGGGATGGAAATACAAGGGAATTTTATTTTCTCTCTTTTGCATTTTTTAAAAAATGTTTTATTTATTTCTAGGAGAGAGAGAGAGACGCGTGAGCAGGGGAGGGCCAGAGAGAGAGGGACTCACAGACTGAAACAGGCTCCAGGCTCTGAGCTGGCCGTCAGCACAGAGTCCGACGCGGGGCTCGAACCCACGAACCGCGAGATCATGACCTAAGCGAAAGTCAGACGCCCAACTGACTAAGCCACCCAGGCGCCCCTCTTTTGCATTTTTGAAATGTCTGCCATGAATATGCATTTCTGTAATGAGTAATTTAAGAGAGTATCAGCCTGGTGCAGGTTCCCAGCTTTGCAAAAAGGTCCTATCCAGCTCTTGATCAGCATGTTCAGCCATGGCTCCATCAGCAATGGTAACCCTCCCAGAACACTGGTGTTTCCTAACTCTGTGGACTGCACGTGATCCTAGTCTGGAGACTTGAGTTCTGTGAGTCTCAGTTTCCTCGTCTGTGGAGAAGAAGAGAAGATACTGTCCATAAAGGTCTGAAATGACTTGTGGAGAATCTACCTCTGGATACGTGCACATGCTGGACAGAGCATGGGCAATGCTTGTGCCTGCCTCTCACAGCTCAGTCTCAGTGACTCACGACAGACTCTGCATTTTGTTTCTCTTCTTATGCAGATGTTTTCTGAGGAGCATCCTGATGCTGCTTTGGACTTGGTAAGAGTCTGTGCTTGAGTGGAGGCAGGGCAGTGAGAGGGCCCACATGCTAGTCGTTCCTGGCTACATGTGTCCCACTTCCCCAAGCTCCCCCTCTTCTCCAGCTGGGCGGCTCATTCCTCTTCTTCTGTGTCCTGGGCTTTCCCAATGTGTCTTCAGTGTTTCAGACTTGTAGCCTGAGGCTGTCATTTGGCAGTATAGATTATCTGAGAGCCTGTTGATCTTGAGGGGATTTATGATAAGGATCCAGTAGTGTCTCTTAAAACTTGAGGTGGGATGTGGCTGCATTTCATGGGGGGCTGGAGCCAGAACCTTCCTTGTAGGTGAGGCCCGGGTTAAAATCTTCTGGGTTGTATTCCATCTCTGACCACTCATTGTGTGTGAGACTGGATACTTTATTCCAGCTGCCTCAGCTTTCTCATCTGTGAAATGAAGGTAAGAATGACACTTGCCCACCTGAGGTTGTTATGAGGATTAAATGTGTGCGGTAAGCACTCTGAACAGCACCCCCCCCTTGCAGCAGGAGGCCCCTACATGTGTGTTGTTATTAGTGTAGCCTTTTCTCTACCAGCTCTTTCTTTCTTAATTTAATTAATTAATTTTTAATAACTTATTGTCAAGTAGCTAACATACAGTGTATACAGTGTAGTCTTGGCTTCAGGAGTAGATTCTTTTGATTCATCATTTACATACAATACCCAGTGCTCATCCCAACAAATGCCTCCTCAATGCCCATCACCCATTTTCCCCTCCCCCCACTTCCCTCACCGCCACTAACCCTCAGTTTGTTCTCTATATTTAGGAGTTTCTAGGGGCACCTGGGTGGCTCAGTCGGTTAAGTGTCTGACTTTAGCTCAGGTCATGATCTCACAGTCCGTGGGTTCGAGCCCCGCGTCAGGCTCTTTGCTGACAGCTTAGAGCCTGGAGCCTGATTCAGATTCTGTGTCTCCCTCTCTCTCTGCCCCTACCCCTCTCACTCTCTGTCTCTCTCTCAAAATAACATTTTTAAAAAGCTAACAACAACAACAACAACAAACAGTTTCTTATGGTTTGCTTCCCTCCCTCTCTGTAACTATTTTTCCCCTTCCCTTCCCTTCCCCTATGGTCTTCTGTTAAGTTTCTCAAATTCCACATACGAGTGAAAACATGATATGTCTTCTTATGACCAACTTATTTCACTTAGTGTGATACCCTCCAGTTCCATCCACGTTGTCATAAATCGCAAGATCTCATTCTTTTTCATTGCCAAGTAGTATTCCAATGTGTGTGTGTGTGTGTGTGTGTGTGTGTGTACACCACATCTCCTTAATCCATTCATCATTTGATGGACATTGGACTCTTTCCATAATTTGGCTATTGTTGATAGCACTGCTGTAAACATTGGGGTACATGTGCCCTTTACAAATGAGCATTCCTGTATCTTTGGATAAATTCCTAGTAGTGCTATGGCTGGATAGTAGGGTAATTCTATTTTTAATATTTTGAGGAATCTCCACACTGTTTTCCAGAGTGGCTGTACCGGTTTGCACTCTCACCAACAGTGCAAGAGGCTTCCCCTTTCTCCACATGCCTGCCAACATCTGTTGTTTCCTGAGTTGTTAATGGACCCACAAATGTATGGCCAACTAATCTTTGATAAAGCAGGAACAAGTATCCAATGGAAAAAAGACAGTCTTGTTAGCAAATGGTGCTAGAACTGGACAGCAACATCCCGAGGAATGAAACTGGACCACTTTCTTACACCAGACACAAAAATAAATTCAAAATGGATGAAAAACCTAAATATGAGATCAGAAACAATCAAAATCCTAGAGGAGAACATAGGCAACAACCTCTTTGACCTTGGCCACAACAACTTCTTACTTGACATGTCTCCAAAGGCAAGGGAAATAAAAGCAGAAATGAATTATTGGGATCTCATTAAGATAAAAAGCTTCTGCATAGCAAAGGAAACAATCAGCAAAACTAAAAGACAACTGATGGAATGTGAGAAGATGTTTGAAAATGACATTGGGTAAAGTGTTAGTATCAAAAATCTATAAAGAATTTACCGAACTTAACACCCAAAAAACAATCCAGTGAAGAAATGGGAAGAAGACATGAATAGACACTTTTCCAAAGAAGACACCCAGATGGCTAAAAGACACATGAAAAGGTGCTCAACATCACTCATCATCAGGGAAAGACAAATCAAAACCACGTTGAGATATCACCTCACACTGGTCAGAGTGGCTAAAATTAGCAACTCAGGAAACAACAGATGTTGGCGAGGATGTGGAGAAAGGGGAGCCCAGTATGGTATTGGCACAAAAACAGATACATAGATCAATGAAATAGAATAGAGAACCCAGAAATGGATCCACCAGCTCTTTCTTCAGTGGGGAAGCAAGGAGGGTCTTTGGAAGAAGGGATAAGAGAATACTTAGGGTATTCTTAGGGTTATGAGATAAGGTTTTCTGCAACCTATGGGCCTGGGGGATAGGCGGAGATGTAGGGTGTGTGATCAAGGGGACATGGCAAAGTGCAGAGCAGTTATTGGCCAGCATGTAGGTCTGTACAGACTAGGAAGGCACCAATCCTCTGCTACATCAGAGCTATAAGGACCTGAAACGATATTCCCTGCCTCATCCCCTAACCTCTGTGGCCCGACTCCCACAGAAATGGAGAAGGGCCTGTCAAAATTGCCAGGTATGCAAGATGAGTGAGTCCTGGAGATCTGTGCTGCATGGCTCCTATAGTCAGCGAGGCTGCAAGTTAAAATTTTCTAAGAGTTCTTAGCACATACACAAGATGAGGATGATGGTGTTGATGATGATGATAAATAAATAGGGCCAGAGGAAGCTTTTGGAAGTGATGGGTATGTTTATGGTATGTTTATTGCATACATTTTTACGTACTGCTTTTTGTATGTCAATCCTCTATAAAGTGGCTTAGAAAATAAAATAAGAGAGAATGTAATCAAAGCACTGAGCACATTACCAGTCATAGTAAAAGCACAAATAATTGTAACTATTGTTACACTATAGGTGAGGACTGGGAGTTGGTCCCACAGGGACTTGGCAGGTCTTGCCCATGGCGGGCTGATCCCTCTCCCCGTGGCTCAGCGCTGGCTCAGCGCTGCTTCTGCTATGCCTGAGCAGAGCCCAGATGGAGGGGCCAGGCTCAGTATGGCTCCCTTCTGTCAGGCGTGGCTCACTCTGAACAGGTAGAGAAGGTTGCAGACACCATGACACTTTGTTTTGGTTACTTGATGTCTTACCCCCATTTATGCCACCCAGGGAACCTGGGTTTTCAGATTCTGTAGACATTTCAAAGTGTGCAGATTCATTTTGCCTTTGTTCACTGTAGTTGGGCCTGGAGATGAGGGTGGGAAAACTCAGCATACTGTGAAAGCGACAGTAATAACTTGGGCGTGCCCTGCCCTTGGTGTCTCAAACTTGAAAGAAATGACAAACTACACAATTCACTTTATGCACAACCTGCTTTAAGGACTCATATAAGGAATCATGTAAAAGGAAACTGTGCCAGAAGCAGCCTCATACTGAACTTTTGCCTTATAGAAGACACTTTGGGACAAAAGTCTCTAAGAAAATGTTTTTTAAAGAGTGTAAAACAAAGCATGCATCTTTGATAGAGTTCCTCTCAGTGAAGGTAAGATGAGCAGGCTCTACAGCTCAGATACCAGCTGCATCACCGTCACTGCAATCAGGGGTGTGTTTTGGTGGGGGGACCTCAGAGGGATGGCCGGCTCTGGGAGCAGATTATAGCCTTTGGTCCCCTGCCCACAAGGATGGTGGGCTTCTCTGGCGCTCTGGGTCCAGCAAGGCCTGAGGTGGGTGAGGTGAGGAGGAGGGCGGGTTGAGGAGACAGTTTGCCCAGAGCCATCATAGCAGGTGGTGGGAGAGGGGGAACAGAAGGTCACTGCAGGCCTGGGTGAGCCTGAGGTGCTGGCTGAATGCCTTGGGCTAGGGCAGCACCTGCTTTTTCCTGGTGCCTGGTCATCCCCTCAGTCCTCCACCGCCAGCCTGGCCACTTTCTGGTCTGGTGAATGCGCAGTCACAGGGCCACACGTGGCCATGCATTGTCCACCCTCCCGAGACATTCCCAAACCCACCCTTGGTCTGGGCGACCCTGCACGCCCTGGTCCTCCCGAGTGACCCTGTAGCAGCCTGAGTCACTCCATGCTGTCATTTGTCGTCTCCGTTCTTTCAAGTACAGGTAGATACCCTTCATGGCTGCCTGGCCGGATGATGGGTGGATGAATGGATTCTGAATCTGTTGTTCCTGAATGAATAGCAGGTGCCCTTGGAAATCCTGCCAGGTAGGGTGAGCCTCTGTCCCTCTGTGTGTCCTCAGCTTCAGTGCCCCAGACATTGGGTCTTGGATTTGGGGGTTCTTCTAGATGAGGTTTGTTCTATGAAAGTGGATTCCTTCTGATGTCATTATGTAGCCACATAAGGTAGCCATTACAGTGAGACAGAAGTCATTCTTTTTTTTTTTAATTTTTAACGTTTATTTATTTTTGAGACAGAGAGAGACAGCATGACCAGGGGAGGGGCAGAGCGAGAGGGAGATACAGAATCTGAAACAGGCTCCAGGCTCTGAGCTGTCAGCACAGAGCCCAATGCGGGGCTCAAACTCACGGACCATGAGATCATGACCTGAGCCGAAGTTGGACGCTCAACCAACTGAGCCGCTCAGACACCCTGAGAGAGAAGTCATTCTACTGTGTTGTATTCTATGTGAATATTGTGGCTAACAAAGAGTAAACACATGTTCACACTCACACATTCGTAGTCAAACGTTCACATTCATATGTTCATATTTACAGCTCCATTTTCTAAGCATCATTGCCATGTAAACAACAGTGAATTCCCATTGAGTTGCAGACACATGGATGTGCTATTACAAGGCAAGTTAGAGTTGAAATATCACTAAAAAACTTTTTCTTGAGAGCTGGCAGGAGAATCTGGGAGTAGCATTTTTCCTTTGCACCATGTAGAGTGCTTTCACAGGGGTCTTGTTCACAGGAACCTTCGCCAGGGGACGGCATTTCCCATTGCCATGGTGATAATGGCTTGTGGGTACGTCACAGCTGATGAAACGCGTATTAATTTGTGGTATGGAGGAGGTCCAAGGTGCTGGCTTAGTAGTAACTATTCTGTAGAGACAATGGCTGAGAATGAACAAAGTGGAAACCGGTCTGGAACACACAGGTAAGGGGGTGTGCAGAATAGGGGGTGGTACTGCAGCCCTGGCCAACACGGATTTCCAATTTACCTAGGTTCAGAAGATGTGAGGGTTAGTGGCGTTTCACTGCCAATAATTTCACAGATGATGGATAAAGGAGATGTGGTGTGTGTGTGTGTGTGTGTGTGTGTGTGTGTACAGTGGAATATTACTCAGCAACCAAAAAGAATGAAGTGTTACCATTAGCAACAGTGTGGACGGAACTAGAACATATTATGCTAAGCAAAATTAGTCAAAGAAAGACAAATACCATATGACTTAACTCATACATGGAATTTAAAATTCAAAACAAATCAACAGAAGGGAAGGGAAACAAAAATTATATAAAAACAGAGAGCGGGACAAAAAATAGGAGACTCTTATTTTTTTTATGTTGTTTTTTCCTTAAATAGTTTATTGAGAAGTAGGTTTACATATAACACCCTGTGCTCTACCCAACAAGTGCCCTCCTCCATGCCCATCACTCCCCTTCCCCTCCCCCCACCCCCATCAGCCCTCAGTTTGTTCTCAGCATTCAAGAGTCGCTCATGGTTTGCCTCCCTCCCCCTCCCCAACTATTTTCTCCCTTCTTCTCCC
>NW_027527956.1:9184335-9186834 GCF_008692635.1 Crocuta crocuta
TTTTTCAAAAAACCAACTCTTTGTTTCATTGATCTGTTCAACTGGGTTTTTTTTTTGTTTTGTTTTTATATTGTTTATTTCTGTCCTGATTTTTATTAATTTTCTTCTCCTCTTGGGTTTGGGGTGCTCCTGTTGCTCTCCGTCTAGTTTCTCTTAATCTAGTGCACTGTTAGATTTTGTACTTGTGCTTTTTCTAATTTCTTGAAATAGGCCTGGAGTGCAATGTACTTTCCTCTTAAGACTGCCTTTGCCATATCCCATAGAGTTTGAATTGTTGTATTCTCGTTTTAATTTGTTTCCATGTATTTTTAAATTTCTTCTCTAATTGCCTGATTGGCCCATTCGTTTTTTAGTAGGGTGNGTGTTTGTTTGTTATTAATTGTTTTATATATTTAAGTGCTTCCATAGTTCTTCCTGATGGATAGACCCTTTAATTATTATATAATGCCCTTNTTTCAGTAGATAGGTCTGTCACCACTCTGTTAGGTTTCCCTTTGTATGTTGGAGCCCTTTTCTCCCTTGCTGCTTTCAGAATTCTCTCTTTGTCCTTATATTTTGCCAGTTTCACTACGATATGTCATGCAGAAGATCGATTTGACTTACATCTGAGGGGAGTTCTCTATGCCTCTTGAATTTCAATGTATACTTCCCTCCCCAGGTTGGGAAAGTTCTCTGCTGTAAATTGTTCCAGGACTCCTTCAGCACCTTTCCCTCTTTCTTCCTCTTCTGGAATTCCTATGATACGGATATTGTTCCGTTTGGTTGTATCGCTGAGCTCTCAAACTCTTTTTGTGTTCCTGGATCAGTTTACCTCTCTTTTTTTCAGATTCCTCTTTTTCTATAATTCTATCTTCTAATTCATTTATTCTCCTTTCTGCCTCTTCAATCCGTGCATTGGACGCCTCCATTTTATTATGTATATCATTTATAGCATTTTTTAATCCATCACAATTATTTTTAAGCTCCATAGTCTTTATAGCAATACTTTCTATAATGTCTTCCATGTCTTTTTCAAGCCCAGCGATTAATTTTATGATTATTCTAAATTCTTGTTCAGTTATGTTACTTATGTCTGTTTTGAGTCGTTCTTTAGCTGTCATTTCTTCCTGAAATTTCTTTGAAAGAGAGTTCTTCCATTTCGTCATATTGGTTAGAGTTCTATCTTTTGTTAATTTTAAAAGCTTGTTATGCACTCTGCCCCTGTGGGTGCTGCTGTATTAAAGTGGGCTTTTTTCCTGTCCACTCAGGAAGTGTTCTTTGAATGGTGTCTCATGGTTTCNATCATTTATAGCATTTTTTAATCCATCACAATTATTTTTAAGCTCCATAGTCTTTATAGCAATACTTTCTATAATGTCTTCCATGTCTTTTTCAAGCCCAGCGATTAATTTTATGATTATTCTAAATTCTTGTTCAGTTATGTTACTTATGTCTGTTTTGAGTCGTTCTTTAGCTGTCATTTCTTCCTGAAATTTCTTTGAAAGAGAGTTCTTCCATTTCGTCATATTGGTTAGAGTTCTATCTTTTGTTAATTTTAAAAGCTTGTTATGCACTCTGCCCCTGTGGGTGCTGCTTTATTAAAGCGGGCTTTTTGACTGTCCAGGGCCTGTCCACTCAGGAAGTGTTCTTTGAATGGTGTCTCATGGTTTCTCTTGTTGAGACTTTGGTTATTTTGTTTCCCTACTCGTAGTGGTATTTGGGACACTATACCATGTGTACTTTGGCTTTTTCTTGAGGTAGCCTTATGAGGTTTCCTTCTCAGTGTATTCCATCTCTTTCTCTTTCCAAACTCCTGTGGCTCAGTGTCCTATGACTTCATTCCTTTTTTTTTTTGAGAGATGGGTGCAAGCGAAATGCATGGAACTCCCTACTTCTCCACCATCTTGTCCCCATCTCCAGGAGACTTAAATATAGAGAGCAAACTGAGGGTTGCTGGAGGGGTTGTGGGTGGGGGACAGGCTAAATGAGGGTAAGAAGGATGCGTGTTGAGATGAGCCCTGGGTTTTATATGTAGGGATGTATCACTGGATTCTACTCCTGAAATCATGATTGCACTATGTGCTAATTAACTTGGATGTAAATTTTTAAAAATAAATATATTATAAAAAATAATTTCACAGATGAAGAATTTGCCTCTTGTGTGGAGTATGGCCAGACTTTTCCAAGGGTTTTGTAGCTGGTAGAGAAGTCAGGGAGAGGGCTCCATCCATCTGAAAGGATCTGTGATTCTCAATAGACGTGACAGGCTGAGTGCTCTCAAGAAGGTGCCTGGCTTTTCCAGGGCTCACGTCGAGCCTGCATGAAGGACTAACTAAGACAATAAAAGGAATTGTTCTAAGGATGGAGTGTTGGACTATGGTGCACCTTGTAATTTGAGTTACTTTTCAAGGGTGGTGGTGGTCTGTAGCATCTGGCTGAGATGCCTGCCCTTTTTATGAATCATGGGCGTGGTTTCTGTGACTTTGTTTTAAGGGCTGTAATTTCCAAGGATCCAGATTT